>NW_028227273.1:76305093-76490093 GCF_978045245.1 Mus caroli
TGATCTTAGCCATTCTGACTGGTGTGAGGTGGAATCTCAGTGTTGTTTTGATTTGCATTTCCCTGATGATTAAGGATGTTGAACATTTTTTCAGGTGCTTCTCTGCCATTCGGTATTCCTCAGGTGAGAATTCTTTGTTCAGTTCTGAGCCCCATTTTTTAATGGGGTTATTTGACTTTCTGGAGTCCACCTTCTTGAGTTCTTTATATATATTGGATATTAGTCCCTTATCTGATTTAGGATAGGTGAAGATCCTTTCCCAATCTGTTGGTGGTTTTTTTGTCTTATTGATGGTGTCTTTAGCCTTGCAGAAGCTTTGTAGTTTCATGAGGTCCCACTTGTCAATTCTCGATCTTACAGCACAAGCCATTACTGTTCTATTCAGGAATTTTTCCCCTGTGCCCATGTCTTCAAGGCTTTTCCCCACTTTCTCCTCTATAAGTTTCAGTGTCTCTGGTTTTATGTGAAGTTCCTTGATCCACTTAGACTTAACCTTAGTACAAGGAGATAGGAATGGATCGATTCGCATTCTTCTACATATTAACAACCAGTTGTGCCAGCACCATTTGTTGAAAATGCTGTCTTTCTTCCACTGGATGTTTTTAGCTCCCTTGTCGAAGATCAAGTGACCATAGGTGTGTGGGTTCATTTCTGGGTCTTCAATTCTATTCCATTGGTCTATTTGTCTGTCACTATACCAGTACCATGCAGTTTTTATCACAATTGCTCTGTAGTAGAGCTTTAGGTCCGGCATGGTGATTCCACCAGAGGTTCTTTTATCCTTGAGAAGAGTTTTTGCTATCCTAGGTTTTTTGTTATTCCAGATGAATTTGCAGATTGCACTTTCTAATTCGTTGAAGAATTGATTTGGAATTTTGATGGGGATTGCATTGAATCTGTAGATTGCTTTTGGCAAGATAGCCATTTTTACAATGTTGATCCTGCCAATCCATGAGCATGGGAGATCTTTCCATCTTCTGAGATCTTCTATAATTTCTTTCTTCAGAGACTTGAAGTTTTTATTATACAGATCTTTCACTTCCTTAGTTAGAGTCACGCCAAGATATTTTATATTATTTGTGACTATTGAGAAGGGTGTTGTTTCCCTAATTTCTTTCTCAGCCTGTTTATTCTTTGTGTAGAGAAAGGCCATTGATTTGTTTGAGTTAATTTTATATCCAGCTACTTCACCGAAGCTGTTTATCAGGTTTAGGAGTTCTCTGGTGGAATTTTTAGGGTCACTTATATATACTATCATATCATCTGCAAAAAGTGATATTTTGACTTCATCTTTTCCAATTTGTATCCCTTTGATCTCCTTTTGTTGTCGAATTGCTCTGGCTAGTACTTCAAGTACAATGTTGAATAGGTATGGAGAAAGTGGACAGCCTTGTCTAGTCCCTGATTTTAGAGGGATTGCTTCAAGCTTCTCACCATTTACTTTGATGTTGGCTACTGGTTTGCTGTAGATTGCTTTTATCATGTTTAGGTATGGGCCTTGAATTCCTGATCTTTCCAAGACTTTTATCATGAATGGGTGTTGGATTTTGTCAAATGCTTTTTCCGCATCTAACGAGATGACCATGTGGTTTTTGTCTTTGAGTTTGTTTATATAGTGGATTACGTTGATGGATTTCCGTATATTGAACCATCCCTGCATCCCTGGGATGAAACCTACTTGGTCAGGATGGATGTTTGTTTTGATGTGTTCTTGGATTCGGTTAGCAAGAACTTTATTGAGGATTTTTGCATCAATATTCATAAGGGATATTGGTCTGAAGTTTTCTATCTTTGTTGGGTCTTTTTGTGGTTTAGGTATCAGAGTAATTGTGGCTTCATAGAATGAGTTGGGTAGAGTACCTTCTGTTTCTATTTTGTGGAATAGTTTGTGAAAAACTGGGATTAGATCTTCTTTGAAGGTCTGATAGAACTCTGCACTAAACCCATCTGGTCCTGGGCTTTTTTTAGTTGGGAGACTATTAATGACTGCTTCTATTTCTTTGGGGGATATAGGGCTGTTTAGATCATTAACCTGATCTTGATTCAACTTTGGTACCTGGTATCTGTCTAGGAACTTGTCCATTTCATCCAGGTTCTCCAGTTTTGTTGAGTATAGCCTTTGGTAGAAGGATCTGATGGTGTTTTGGATGTCTTCAGGATCTGTTGTTATGTCTCCTTTTTCATTTCTGATTTTGTTAATTAGGATGCTTTCCCTGTGCCCTCTAGTGAGTCTGGCTAAGGGTTTATCTATCTTGTTGATTTTCTCAAAGAACCAGCTCCTTGATTGGTTGATTCTTTGAATAGTTTTTCTTGTTTCCACTTGGATGATTTCACCCCTGAGTTTGATTATTTCCTGCCGTCTACTCCTCTTGGGTGAATTTGCTTCCTTTTGTTCTAGTGCTTTTAGGTGTGTTGTCAAGCTGCTAATGTGTGCTCTCTCTAGTTTCCTTTTGGAGGCACTCAGAGCTATGAGTTTTCCTCTTAGAAATGCTTTCATTGCGTCCCATAAGTTTGGGTATGTTGTGGCTTCATTTTCATTGAACTCTAAAAAGTCCTTAATTTCTTTCTTTATTCCTTCCTTGACCAAGGTATCATTGAGAAGAGTGTTGTTCAGTTTCCACGTGAAGGTTGGCTTTCTATTATTTATTTTGTTATTGAAGATCAGCCTTAGTCCATGGTGATCTGATAGAATGCATGGGACAATTTCAATATTTTTATATCTGTTGAGGCCTGCTTTGTGACCAATTATGTGGTCAATTTTGGAGAAGGTACCATGAGGTGCTGAGAAGAAGGTATATCCTTTTGTTTTAGGATAGAATGTTCTGTAGATATCTGCCAGATCCATTTGATTCATAATTTCTCTTAGTTTCACTGTGTCCCTGTTTAGTTTCTGTTTCCATGATCTGTCCATTGGTGAAAGTGGTGTGTTGAAGTCTCCCACTATTATTGTATGAGGTGCAATGTGTGCTTTGAGCTTTACTAAAGTTTCTTTAATGAATGTGGCTGCCTTTGTATTTGGAGCATAGATATTCAGGATTGATAGTTCCTCTTGGAGGATTTTACCTTTGATGAGTATGAAGTGTCCCTCCCTGTCTTTTTTAATGACTTTGGGTTGGAAGTCAATCTTATCAGATATTAGAATGGCTACTCCAGCTTGTTTCTTCATGCCATTTGCTTGGAAAATTGTTTTCCAGCCTTTCATTCTGAGGTAGTGTCTATCCTTTTCTCTGAGATGAGTTTCCTGTAAGCAGCAAAATGTTGGGTCTTGTTTGTGTAGCCAGTTTGTTAGTCTATGTCTTTTTATCGGGGAGTTGAGTCCATTGATATTAAGAGATATTAAGGAAAAGTAATTGTTGTTTCCTGGTATTTTTGTTGTTAAAGTTGGCATTTTGTTCTTGTGGCTGTCTTCTTTTAGGTTTGTTGAGGGATTACCTTCTTGTTGTTTCTAGGGCGTGGTTCCTGTCCTTGTATTGGTTTTTTTCTGTTATTATCCTTTGAAGGGCTGGATTCGTGGAGAGATAATGTGTGAATTTGGTTTTGTCGTGGAATACTTTGGTTTCTCCATCTATGTTAATTGAGAGTTTGGCTGGGTATAGTAGCCTGGGCTGGAATTTGTGTTCTTTTAGTGTCTGTATAATATCCGTCCAGGATCTTCTGGCTTTCATAGTCTCTGGTGAAAAATCTGGTGTAATTCTGATAGGCTTGCCTTTATATGTTACTTGGCCTTTTTCTCTTACTGCTTTTAGTATTCTATCTTTATTTAGAGCATTTGTTGCTCTGATTATTATGTGTCGGGAGGTATTTCTTTTCTGGTCCAGTCTATTTGGAGTTCTGTAGGCTTCTTGTATGTTCATGGGCATCTCTTTCTTTAGATTTGGGAAGTTTTCTTCTATAATTTTGTTGAAGATGTTTGCTGGTCCTTTGAGTTGAAAATCTTCATTCTCATCCACTCCTATTATCCGTAGGTTTGGTCTTCTCATTGTGTCCTGTATTTCTTGGATGTTTTGAGTTAGGATCTTTTTGCATTTTACATTTTCCTTGATTGTTGTGCCGATGTTCTCTATGGAATCTTCTGCACCTGAGATTCTCTCTTCCATCTCTTGTATTCTGTTGCTGATGCTCGTATCTATGGTTCCAGATTTCTTTCCTAGGGTTTCTATCTCCAGTGTTGCCTCATTTTGGGTTTTCTTTATTGTGTCTACTTCCCTTTTTAGGTCTGTTATGGTTTTGTTCATTTCCATCATCTGTTTGGATGTGTTTTCCTGTTTTTCTGTAAGGACTTCTACCTGTTTGATTATGTTACCGTGTTTTTCTTTAAGGATTTGTAACTCTTTAGCAGTGTTCTCCTGCAATTCTTTAAGGGATTTTTGTGCTTCCTCTTTATTGTCTTCTGCCTGTTTAGCAGTGTTCTCCTGCATTTCTTTAAGTGTGTTATTAAAGTCCTTCTTGAAGTTCTCTATCATCATCAGGAGATATGCTTTTAAATCCGTTTCTAGCTTTTCCGGTGTGTTGGGGTGCCCTGGACTGGGCGAAGTGGGGGTGCTGGGTTCTGATGATGGTGAGTGGTCTTGGTTTCTGTTAGTAAGATTATTACGTTTACCTTTCGCCATCTGGTAATCTCTGGGGTTACTTGTTATCGTTGTCACTGTTTAAAGATTGGAGCAGAAGCTGTGTTCCACTCACCAGCAGTCTCTAAATCCTGCGGCGGGGGTCGTGGGTAGCTGACGGTACCCCGGTGCTGATCCAGCCGGAAGAGGCCTGTGGTCCTACTCAGGCCGTTTTTCTGCTTCCCTAACTACTGCAGTCTCTGGTCCTGCGCGCAATTGGATTGGAGCAGAAGCTGTGTTCCACTCTCCAGAAGTCTTAAGATCCTGTGGTGGGTGTTGTGGGTAGCTGGTGAGTGTCAGCCGTCCCTGCGCCCCAGCTGCCCCTGTGCTTTTCTGACCGGAAGAGGGTTGTGGCCCTATGTAGGCCGGATTTCTCTCTCCCCAACCAGAGCAGTCTCAGGTCCCGCGTGATTGGACTGGAGCAGAAGCTGTGTTCCACTCACCAACAGTCCCAAAATCCTGCGGCGGGGGTCGTGGGTAGCTGGCGGGTGTCAGGCAACCCTGCGCTCCCGCTACCCCGGCGCTGATCCGGCCGGATAAGGCCTGTGGCCCTACTCAGGCCGGTTTCTGCTTCCCTAACTAATGCAGTCTCAGGTCCCGCGCAATTGGATTGGAGCAGAAGCTGTGTTCCACTCACCAGCAGTCCCCAATCCTGCGGCGGGGGTCGTGGTTAGCTGGCGGGTGTCAGGCAACCCTGCGCTCCCGCTACCCCGGCGCTGATCCAGCCGGATGAGGCCTGTGGTCCTACTCAGGCCGGTTTCTGCTTCCCTAACTAATGCAGTCTCAGGTCCCGCGCAATTGGATTGGAGCAGAAGCTGTGCTCCACTCACCAGAAGTCTTAAGATCCTGTGGCGGGTGTTGTGGGTAGCTGGCGAGTGTCAGCAGACCCTGCGCCCCAGCTGCCCTGGTGCTTTTCTGACCGGAAGAGGGTTGTGGCCCTATGTAGGCCGGATTTCTCTCTCCCCAACCAGAGCAGTCTCAGGTCCCGCGTGATTGGACTGGAGCAGAAGCTGTGTTCCACTCACCAACAGTCCCAAAATCCTGCAGCGGGGGTCGTGGGTAGCTGGCGGGTGTCAGGCAACCCTGCGCTCCCGCTACCCCGGCGCTGATCCGGCCAGATCAATACTGAAACTTTGAACATTTGCATTACAAGCACTCACATCAAGGTGTAGAGAGGTCAACCAGTAGAAGGAAAAGAGTCCTATGGGCAAACAAAAGTCCAAGACACACTGACTCCCTCAGTCAGAAGCCCTCACACACACCCCAAAATATCAGCAAACTACCATAACATATATGCAGAGTGCCTAGTATAGATCCATGCAGGCCACAAGATTGTGCTTCATTATGTGATAAACCCCATGAGTCCAACTCAGTTATTTCTCTTGGATGTTCTCTTCCTGTGTCTTCAACAGGTCTGTCTTCCATGATTTTGCCGCCAATCTTTTCTTTGGGTTCCTAAGCTCCTAGGTTAAGAAAGTAATGGAGACTGCAAACCTGGGTCCTCTCTGCCTAATGTTTAAGTGTGGATCTCTTCAACTACTCTTATCACCTGCTGGATGCTGACTGTCTAATTATAATTGGAATAGACGCTAAATTTTGAATAAACAGCATATAATTAGGGAGTTTCTTGAGGTTTTTATATTTGGTTGATTTGGTTGCTGTGTGTGTGTGTGTGTGTGTGTGTGTGTGTGTGTGTGTGTGTGTGTGTGTGTTTTGAAGCGATACCTAATAATTGTATGTCTGCAAAAATCCATCTATTTCCCCTTACAGGAAGATGCATGCTCCCCTTTCCCCAATTCTTGAGACTTCCTTGGTACTATGACTCTTTGTGAATTGTAGCATAATTTTTCTTTATGTAGCAGATAATATCCATCTATAAGATAGTATTTCTAATGTTTTCCTTTCTGGGTTTGGGTTAATCACTCAGAATTTTGTTTTTTGTTCTAATTTCATCAATTTGCCTGCAAATACTATGATTTTCTTTTTTTCTTTTTTTCTTTTTTTTGGTTTTTCGAGACAGGGTTTCTCTGTATAGCCCTGGCTGTCCTGGAACTCACTTTGTAGACCAGGCTGGCCTCGAACTCAGAAATCCGCCTGCCTCTGACTCCCGAGTGCTGGGATTAAAGGCGTGCGCTACCACACCAGGCTCTGATTTTCTTATTTAAATGATGTATAATACTCCATTGTGCATATGTTCCACATTTTCCATACCCCATTTTGTTGAGGTACATCGAGGTTGTTTCCAGTTTGTGACTTTTATTAATTGAAACACTGTGAACATATTTGAGCAAGTGTCATTGTGGTAAGATCAGTATCTGTTGGGTATGTGTCCAAGACTAGTTTAGTTGGGTCTTGAGAGAGATAGATTCACAGTTTTCTGAAGAAGCAATATCTAATATCTAAAATTTATCTGCTCCACAATTTGGAAGTACTTTTTTCTAAATATTGCTAATTAACAGTCTTAAAATATTTACCTCTAAAATTCCTGTGGTCTCCAAAAACATTTCTTAAGAGTATGCTGAGCCGGTCATTGGTGGTACACACCTTTAATCCCAACACTTGGGAGGCAGAAGCAGGTGGACTTCTGAGTTCGAGGCCAGCCTGGTCTACAGAGTGAGTTCCAGAACAGCCAGGGCTACACAAAGACACCCTGTCTCAGGAAAACCAAAAAAAAAAAAAAAAGAGTATGCTGAAAACTATGCCCACATTTTCCACATTTTTAAGTTTATTACATATGGGGGGAAAACCTGTAACAAAATTTAGCCTAAAACTTCTTTTTCTTCGTTTTGTTTTGTTTTGTTTTGTTTTGTTTTGTTTTGTTTTGTTTTGTTTTGTTTGTTTTGTTTTTTTTTTTTGTTTTGTTTGTTTTGTTTTGTTGGAGACAGGGTTTCTCGGGGTATCCCTGGCTGTCCTGGAATTCACTCTGTAGACCAGGCTGGCCTCGAACTCAGAAATCCACCTGCCTCTGCCTCCCAAAATCTAGGATTAAAGGCATGCACCACCACTGCCCAGCAGCATAAAATATCTAACAAAATATACTTAAATTAGGGAAAACTCTGCTCATTGTAGTCAAAATCCACCAATGACTAGATAGTTTTTTGAGGCTTAACACATAATGGAAAATGGCCTTCATCGTAGGGTTCTCCTTTTCTGGCCTTGTCTGGGGATTTTAAAACCTCTAACACAGGCCTCTAACTTAGGAATGTCACAGAGACCTAGTTGGGATATAGAATTAACTACCTTCATCCTGGTAAGGACCAATATATCTACTTTCTCAGATTGCTGAAATGCTTTTCCATGCTAAGGAAGCATTTTGGTACAGTATGCCTTCAGCTTTGTCCATTCTGTACAGTCCTATCCCCTGCTCTCCAAATTATATAAATCTTGATTCACCTTAAGTGACGTTGATCTGACTCTCTGTAGATGGTACTGAATTGATCATTCATTGTCCATATGCACCGGGATTAATTAGCCCAGATTTGCTATCTCTGTTCCCATTGCCCCAATGTGCCAATATCAGCTAATGATGCTTGGGGGCAGGGAGACTCACAGTAAAAAATCTATAGATATGTTATCTTAATCTATTACAACTCAATGTATATTTCACTCATATCTTGTTTAGAAAGTGTATATGTAAATGTGTGCAGTTATTTTTTCTTACTTTATTCTCATCTCCCACTTTATAACTGGAACAGTTCCCCTTCTCTACACTTGTCTCCATTCCCTCAAACTACAATCAAACCCAGATATTCTGCCATTTTCCTTCAAAAAAGTGTGGGCCTCTTAGGAATATCAACTGAACAAAGCATCTCATGAGCAAGCAAAAGAGTCAGACACCCACACACTACAATCTCACAATGATGATTCTTTTCATATCTTAGAAAGTGAATGTTATGAAATGGCTTTATTAAATTGATTACTTTTATAGAGTTCTCTCAAGAATGAGTTGTTAAAATTGCTTTTAAGACCATCATATCATGCAAATCCTTTACCACATTTGATACATTATATGGGTTTCTCTCCAGTATATGTTCTTTCATGACTTGGAAGGATACTGTACTATACAAATACTTTACCACATTTGTAACATTCATACGGTTTCTCTCCAATGTGTTCTTTTATGCCTTTGAAGATGACTTTGATAATAAAAGGCTTTGCCACATTGGTTACAATCATAGATATTTTCTCTAGCATGTGTTCTTCTATGTTTTGAAAACCAGCATAATACACAAAGGATCCAATGTGTGTGCTTTTATGTATCTGAAGATGATTGTGACTTGCAAAGTTTCCAACATATTCCATACATTCATAGGTGTCTCTCCAGTATTAATTGGTTCATCCATTTGAAAGTACGTGTGATATAAGTAAACTTTAACACTTTGGATGTATAGGATGTATTCACAGTGTTTCTATTCAGTAGGACTTCATTTAACCCTGTGTCTGTAATTGGCACATGTAAAAGGTTTACCCCATTCATTATAATTATGAATCACTTTTTTGTGAGAATTAATTCAACAACTTTTTAATTGTAAAGAGGAATCAGATATAATAAAGTTCTACTACTTTGTTTATTATCCATGGTCATTTCCTACATTATGGGAAATATTTACTTCTTTAAAAATACCAGTGATGACCTTCCAGCTGCCATCTGCACTCAGAAGCTGGGGTTGTTCCACAGCCCTCTGTGCATGGGTCCTGCCAGGAGAGAGCTGCTCTCCTAAGAGTGCTCTCACTCCTGGGCTTGGAAGTGAGCTTTCCACTTTCTTTCCAATAACTGTCCTAAGCAGGACAGCTAAACCATCTAAATTATCCCATAAACTCTAAGAAAATAGAAGCAGTCATTAAAAGTAACCCAACCAGGGCTAGAGAGATGGCTCCACAGTTAAGAGCACTGATTGCTCTTCTAAAGTTTCTGAGTTCAAATCCTAGCAACCACATGGTGGCTCACAACCATCTATAATGAGACAGGATATGTTCTTCTGGTGTGTCTAAAGACAGCTACAGTGTACTTACATATAATAATGAATAATTTTTTTAAAGAAGTCACCCAACCAAAAAAATCTCAGGGCTAGATGGCATTAGTGCAGAACTCTACCAGAATTCGAGGACTTACCAGAAGTAGATCCAAAGAGGACCTAATACCAATATTTCTCAAACTAGTCCACAAAATAGAAACAGAAGGAATTCTACCTAATCAACTCCACAGTTAGTCTGATACCTAAAGCACACAAATACCCAACCAAAAAAAAACATAGATTAAGACCACCTTCCTTATGAATATCAATGCTCAAATACTTAATAAAGTTCTCGCAAACAAAATCCATGAACACGACCAAATGTTCATTCATCATGACCAAGTAGGCTTCATGCCAGGGATGTATGGATAGTTCAATAAATGAAAATCCATCAATGTAATTCACTATATAAACAAACTAAAAAAGGAAGAAAAGACTATCTTATTAGATGCTGATAAAAACCTTTGATAAAATGCAACAGCACTTCATGTTAAATGTCATGGAAGGATAAAAAATGCAAGGCATATACCTAAACAAAATAAAAGCAATATGCAGCAAACCAATAGACAACAAAATTAGAGAAACTTCAAGCAATTTCATTAAAACTAGGGACAAGCCAGGTGTGGTGGCACACACCTTTAATCCCAGCACTTGGGAGGCATCAGCAGGCAGATTTTTGAGTTCGAGGCCAGCCTGGTCTACAAAGTGAGTGCCAAGACAGCCAGGGCTACACAGAGAAACTCTGTCTCGAAAAAAAAAAAAAAAAAAAAAAAAAAAAAAAAAAAAAAAAAAAAACAAACCTAGGGACAAGACAATTCCTCTCTCTCCCTATTTTTAGTCAACACAGTACTTTAATTTTGAGTTAGGGAACTTAGACAAAAATAGATGGTCAAAGTGATACAAATTGGAAAGGAAGAAGTCAAGATATTACTATTTGCAGTTGATAAGATTGTATACATAAGTGCCATGCAAAATTCTACCAGTCAACTCCTACAGCTGATAAACAACTTCAGCAAAGTGGCTGGATATAAAATTAATTCAAACAAATCAGTAGCCTTCCTCTCTACTCAAAAGATAAACAGGCTGAGAAAAACATTAAGAAAATGAGATCCTTCACAATAATCAAAAATAATATAAAGTACCTTGGTGTGACTCTAACCAAGCAAGTCAAAGATCTGTATGGCAAAAACATGTCTTGGGAGAAAGAAATCAAGAAGATCACAGAAGATGGAAAGATCTCCCATGCTCATGGATTGGCAGGGTTAATATAGTAAAAATGGCCATATTGCTGAAAGCAATCTACAAATTCAATGCAATTCCCATTAAAATTCCAACTCAATTCTTCATAGAGTTAGAAGGAGCAATTCTCAAATTCATTTAGAGTAACAAAACCCAGGATAGGGAAAACTAACCTCAACAATAACAGAACTTCTGGAGGAGTCACTATCCCTGACCTCAAGCTGTAACTATTTAGCAATTGTGATTTAAAAAAAAAAAAACTGCATGGTATTGGTACAGTGACAGACAGATATATCAATGGAATAGAAATGAAGACCCAGAAATGAACCCACATAGGTATGATAATTTGGTCCTTGACAAAGGAGCTAAAACCATCCAGTGGAAAAAAAAGACAGCATCTTCAACAAATGGTGCTGGTTCAACTGGAAGTTAGCATGTACAAGTGTGCTAAGTGATCCGTTCTTATCTCCTCATACAAAGCTCAAGACCAAGTAGATCAAGGAGCTCCACATAAAACCAGATACACGGACCCTAATAGAAAAGAAAGTGGGGAAGAACCTCAAACACATCAGCACAGGGAAATTTTTTCTGAACAGAACACCAGTGGTTTATGCCCTAAGATCAAGAATTGACAAATGGGATCTCATAAAATTGCAAAGTTTCTGTAAGGAAAAGGCCACTATCAATTGGACATAACAGCAAACAACAGATTGGGAAAAGATCTTTACCAATCCTATATCCAATAGAGGACTAATATCCAATATTTACAAGAACTCAAGAAGTTAGACTCCAGAAAAATAAATTACCCTATCAAAAATGAGGTACAGAGCTAAACAAAGAATTCTAAACTGAGGAATACCAAAAGGCTGAGATGTACCTAAAGAAATATTCAACATCCTTAGTCATCAGGGAAATCCAAATCAAAACAACCCAAAGATTCCACCTCACACCAGTCAGAATGGCTAAGATCAAAAACTCAGGTGACTGCAGATGCTGACAAGGATGTGGAGAAAACGGAACACTCCTCTATTCCTGATGGGATTGCAAGCTGGTACAAGCACACTGGAAATCAGTTTGGCAGTTCCTCAGAAAATTGGACATAGTACTACCTGAGGACCAAGCTATATCTCTCCTGGGCATAAACCCAGAAAAATGCTCCAACATGTAAAAAGGACACATGCTCCACTATATTCACAGCAGTTTTATTTATAACAACAGAAGCTTGAAAGAATCCAGATGTCCCTCAACAGAGGAATGAATACAAAAATGTGGTACATTTACTCAGATATTAAAACCAATGAGTTCATGAAATTCTTGGGTAAATGTATGGAACTAGAAAATATTATCCTGAGTGAAAAAACCCAATAACAAATGAACACACATCATATGCACTCACTGATAAGTGGACATTAGCCTAGAAGCTCAGAATACCCAAGATATACTTCACAGACCATATGAAGCTCAAGAGGAAGAAGACCTCTTTAAAAGGGAGAACAAAATAGCCATGGTAGAAGATACAGAAACAAAGTGTGGACCAGAGGCTGAAGAAAAGACCATCCAGAAACTGCCCCACCTGGGAATCCATCCCATATACAGTTACCAAACGCAGACACTATTGCCAAGAACTGCTTGCTGATAGGAGCCTAATATAGCTGTCTCCTGAGAGGCTCTGCAAGAGCCTGACTAATACAGAAGTGGATGTTCTCAGCCAACCACTAGACTGAGCACAGGGTCCCCAAATGAGGGGGTAGAGAAAGTTCCCCAGGAGCTGAAGAGGTTTGCAGACCCATAGGAGGAACAACAATGTGAACCGACCAGTACCCCTAGAGCTCCTAGGGACTAAGTCAACAACCAAAGAGTCCACATGGAGGGACCAATTACTCCATCTGAATATATAGCAGAGGATGGCCTTGTTGGACATGAATGAGAGTACAGGCCCTTAGTCCTGTGAAGGCTCAATGCCCCAGTGTAGGGTAATTCTAGGACAGGGAAGTAGGAGTGGGTGGGTTAGTAAGCAGGTAGAGGAGAGGGGACATGGGGTTTTAGGAGGGGAAATAAGGAAAGGAGATAACATTTAAAATGTAAGTAAAGAAAATATCTAAAAAAAAAATACCACTGATGATAAGAGCAATTATTACAAGGTTCAACATGATAATATCCTTTTCCTATATGATGTTTTTAACATAATTAACAAAATGTGCTAGCCTTCACAACTTTACCACTACAGTTGCATTCCTATATTTTCCTATAATGTGAGGCTGTACCGGCTAGTTTTGTGTCAACTTGACACACCTGGAGTTATCACAGAGAAAGAGCTTCAGTTGAGGAAATGCCTCCATGAGATACAACTGTAAGGCATTTTCTCAATTAGTGATCAAGGGGGAAAGGTCCCTTGTGCGTGGGACCATCTCTGGGCTGGTAGTTTTGGTTCTATAAGAGAGTAGGCTGAGCAAGCCAGTAAAGAACATCCCTCCATGGCCTCTGCATCAGCTCCTGCTTTCTGACCTGCTTGAGTTCCAGCCCTGACTTCCTGGGTGATGAACAGCAGTATGGAAGTATAAGCCAAATAAACCCTTTCCTCCCCAACTTGCTTCTTGGTTTGTGCAGGAATAGAAATCCTGACTAAGACAGAGACATACAACATTTCCAGAGTTAACAGGACAAAAAGAAAATTTCTACTTTGTTGATGTATTCCTAAGGAGGTTGTGAAATCAATTAATTGTAAACCTTCATTGTTTTCAACAATTTTACTCTAATTCAGGAAAACTACAAATCTTCTAATTGTCCTCTGAGAGAGCCACAGTGTTTATTTCAGTATTCTTAGGCATAGAATATTCTATTCTTTGTGTTCAATACAGAGATAGACAGACAGAAAGGCTAGATCGATAGATAGATAGATTGATTGATGATAGAGATACACCTGACACATATAAAACAACAATAGAAAAAGGAAGAATAACAAATAAAACATATCCACGTTGTATTCACACAGTTTTACTTTTTGTTTTTCATACACATGTGCTATTTGGATTAAGTTTTCTCTACAACAACCTTCATAACTTCCATGAAATTCCACTCTCAATAATATTAGCAAACTTGCTACTAGTATATAAGCAACATTAGTATGCTATGGACTTTCATATCAGACAGTTTTGGATATAAACTGATTACATATTGAATGTGTATACTATTTGCCCTATCTGAGTTGTATGGGACCAAACGGACTGGCCGTTCTACAGACTAGCTTGAATGAGGTTGTACTTAAAATGGTACTATCTGTTATGGCATTGTTGCCATGTTTTCTGTCTTAAAGGAATGCCTTGCAAACACAAATAGACTACCTAATATTAGGTACTGCATTTGTGAGAACCTAATAATTGTATCCTTAAATACTTATTTACACTCTTGATTTTAACTGAAGTTTCAAGAACCCATTAAGTTTTCTGCAAATGCCAGGCAGTAGTGGTGCATGTCTTTAATCCCAGCACTTGGGAGGCAGAGGAAGGTGGATTTCTGAGTTTGAGGCCAGCCTGGTCTACAGCGAGAGTCCTAGGACAGCAAGGGATACACAGAGAAACCCTGCCTCGAAAAAAACAAAAAAAAACAAAAAATGTTTTCTGCAAAGGCATACTTGGATCAGCATGCACAAGAAAATTACCTGTTATGTCTTCCAGAATTTACACAATATTTTGACCTTGTGATCTTCCAACTTATACCCTAGAATATAACACCAGAAAATGTATGATAGATTACTAGAAGTTAGAAAAATTTTCAGAAACTGTTATCATGAGCTTTACAAACTGGTGTGATCTATTCACCTCATTCTTATTCTTTCTCAAGTGAAATTAGAGAAGTGTTCAATAACAACAACAGAAGCAAACAAACAAACAATCACAACAACACAAGTACATTTGCCCCCTTATTTAAAATAGAGAAACAACATTCACAGTCTTACCTATTGCAGTGAGGTTACTACAGGTCTCCAGCATCACATCTTTGAAGAGACTCTTCTGAGCAGCATCCACCAAAGCCCATTCTTCTCGAGTAAAATTCACCACTATATCCTCATATGTCACTGCATTCTAAAATGTCCCATATATGTAGAAAAGAAAGCAGAATACAGAAATATATGACATTTATATTTCATTTACCATATTATCAAATAATTTTAGTACTTCCCCCACCTTTTTCCTGACACAGAAGTTATAATGTAGTCATGATCACCAAGTTAATTTAGAAGGAAACTGAACAATAAGGTTCTCATCTGTCATTTTTTTTCACCCTTTGAGTTGGATAAACCATTGAAAGAGAAAGGCCAATTAATGGACATAAAGATCAAGTAACTGGATCAATAGTACTAAGCACACACAGAAATACTGTATGAATAATTACTAACAACAAAAGCAATGAGCAAGATGGTTGGATTGGCAAATGCATTAAATGTCAGCATTTAAGACACAGAGGTAAAAATTTATCATTGTTTTTGATGCTAGTCGGGTCTATACCATGAGTTCTAGGACAGCCAGAGTTACATACTATGACACAGTATCCCTAGCAAAAAAAAAAAAAAAAAAAAAAAAAAAATCAAATAATCAAACTACAAGGAAGGAAACAAATCAGGATATTCTTAAAATGAATCATACATTCACCCCAGGTGTATATTCATCTTCTACAACCTGTCCCAGTTTTAATTGTAACAATAATAATCTCTTACTACAGGGTAAAGCATGTTTACACAATTAAAAATGGACAGATGAAAATATTAGCAATGTAAATATTGCTGATAAATAAATGGCAAAAAACTGGAAAGCTGGCTCAAAAGTGAAGAGCAATTGCTGTTCCTACAAAGATGGGTCCTCAATCGCCAGTACTTATATGGGGGCCCATAAGTAAACATTACTATAAGTTTAAGAGTTCTGAGGCCATCTTCTGACTACTGAAAATACCAGACACACATGAGATGCATATTTATGCATATAGGCAAAATACTCATATTATTTTCACCATAAATTCAAAGGCAACACAACAGACAGGAAGAAGGCCATATACCTACTGTCCTATGACTAAGAAGGTTTAGGAAGTAATAAGGTTATCAATACATGCCATCTTGGAAACGGAATGATTCTCCACCAAATTCAAGAAATTCAAGACGTGGGGGAAGCTTACCATAACAGAACATGCTTGACATGTACAAAAGCCTACATTCCAGGCCAATAGGCCAATAATGTAAGAACAAACCAACAAAACTGACAGACATGTTGTCCCACATTTTGTACAACTATCCAAGGACAAGACTCAAGTTGATATCGGAGACTGACGCCTACCTTGTATCCATTCCTGCATTGAGAACAGCCGAGCATACACAGACAAGCATTATCTTCTAAAGCAAACACATAAGAAAAACAAAAAAAATATATATGAAATTTTTTTGTTTTATATTTTTTATTACATATTTTCCTCAATTACATTTCCAATGCTATCCCAAAAGTCCCCCATACCCACCCCCACTCCCCTACCCACCCATTCCCACTTTTTGTCCCTGGCGTTCCCCTGTACTGGGGCATAAAGAGTTTGCGTGTCCAATGGGCCACTCTTTCCAGTGATGGCCTACTAGGCCATCTTTTGATACATATTCAGGTAGAGTCAAGAGCTCCTGGGTACTGGTTAGTTCATAATGTTATTGCACCTACGGGGATGCAGATCTCTTTAGCTCCTTGGATATTTTCTCTAGTTTCTCCATTGGGGGCCCTGTGATCCATCCAATAGCTGACTGTGAGCATCCACGTCTGTGTTTGCTAGGCCCCGGCCTAGTCTCACAAGAGACAGCTATATCAGGGTCCTTTCAGCAAACGCTTGCTAGTGTATGCATTGGTGTCATCGTTTGGAGGCTAATTATGGGATGGATCCCTGGATATGGCAGTCTCTAGATTGTCCATCCTTTTGTCTCAGCTCCAAACTTTGTCTCTGTAACTCCTTCCATGGGTGATTGTTTCCAATTCCAAGAAGGGGCAAAGTGTCCACACTTTGGTCTTCGTTCTTCTTCAGTTTAATGTCTTTTACAAATTGTCTCTTATATCTCGGGTATACTAAATTTCTGGGATAATATCCACTTATCAATGAGTACATATCATTTGAGTTCTTTTGTGATTGTGTTACCTCACTCAGGATGATGCCCCCCAGGTCCAACCATTTGCCTAGGAATTTCATAAATTCATTCATTTTAATACCTGAGTAGTACTCCATTGTGTAAATATATCACATTTTTTATATCCATTCCTCTATTGAGGGGCATCTGGGTTCTTTCCAGCTTCTGGCTATTATAAATAAGGCTGTTATGAACATAGTGGAGCATGTGTCCTTCTTACCGGTTGGGACATTATCTGGATATATGCCCAGGAGAGGTATTGCAGGATCCTCCGGTAGTACTATGCCCAATTTTCTGAGGAACCACCACACTGATTCCCAGAGTCGTTGTACAAGCTTGCAATCTGACCAACAATGAAGGAGTTTCCTCTTTCTCCACATCTTCACCAGCATATGCTGTCACATGAATTTTTGATCTTAGCCATTCTGTCTGGTGTGAGATGGATTCTCAAGGTTGTTTTGATTTGCATTTCTCTGATGATTGAGGATGCTGAGCATTTTTTCAGGTGCTTCTCAGCCATTTGGTATTACTCAGGTGAGAATTCTTTGTTTAGCTCTGAGACCCATTTTTTAATGGGGTTATTTGATTTTCTGGAATCCACCTTCTTGAATTCTTTATATATATTGGATATTAGTCCCCTATCTGATTTGATAGGTAAAGATCCTTTCCCAATATGTTGGTGACCTTTTTGTCTTATTGATGTTGTCTTTTGCCTTGCAGAAGCTTTACAGTTTCAAGAGGTCCTATTTCTCAATTCTCGATCTTACAGCAGAAGCCATTGCTCTTCTATTCAGGAATTTTTTCCCCTGTGACCATATTTTCAAGGCTTTTCCCAAATTTCTCCTCTATAAGTTTCAGTGTGGGTTCATTTCTGGGTCTTCAATTCTGGTCCATTGGCCTACTTGTCTGTCACTATACCATTACCATGCAGTTTTTATCACAATTGCTCTGTAGTAAAGCTTTAGGTCAGGCATGGTGATTCCACCAGAGGTTCTTTTATCCTTGAGAAGAGTTATCCTAGTTTTTTTGTTATTCCAGATGAATTTGCAGATTGCTCTTTCTAATTCGTTGAAGAATTGAGTTGAAATTTTGATGAGGATTGCATTGAATCTGTAGATTGCTTTTGGCAAGATAGCCATTTTTACAATATTGATCCTGCCAATCCATGGGCATGTGAGATATTTCCATCTTCTGAGATCTTCTTTAATTTCTTTCTTCAGAGACTTGAAGTTCTTATCCTAAAGATCTTTCACTACCATGTTAGAGTCTCTTAGTTGCTTCCGTGTTAGATCTGTGTTAGAGTCATGTCTAGATATTTTATATTACTGGTGACTATTGAGAAGGGTATGGTTTCCCTAATTTCTTTCTCAGCCTGTTTATTCTTTGTGTAGAGGAAGGCCATTGACTTGTTTGAGTTAATTTTATATACAAATACTTCACCGACATTGTTTATCAGGTTTAGGAGTTCTCTGGTGGAATTTTTAGGATCACTTATATATACTATCATATCATCTGCAAAAAGTGATATTTTGACTTAATCTTTTCCACTTTGTATCCTCTTGATCTCCTGTTGTTGTCGAATTGCTGTGGCTAGGACTTCAAGTACTATGTTGAAGAGAAAGGGAGAAAGTGGGCAGTCTTGTCTAGTCCCTGATTTTAGTGGGATTGCTTCCAGCTTCTCACCATTTACTTTGATGTTGGCTACTGGTTTGCTGCAGATTGCTTTTATCATGTTTAGGTATGGGCCTTGAATTCCTCATCTTTCCAAGACTTTTATCATGAATGGGTGTTGGATCTTGTCAAATGCTTTCTCCGCATCTAAAGAGATGATCATGTGGTACTTGTCTTTGAGTTTGTTTATGTAATGGATTACTTTGATGGGTTTCTGTATATTAAACCATCCCTGCATCCCTTGAATAAAACCAACTTGGTCAGGGTGGATGATTGCTTTAATGTGTTCTTGGATTCGGTTAGCGAGAATTTTTTTGAGTATTTTTGCATTGATATTCATAAGGGAAATTGGTCTGAAGTTCTCTATCTTTGTTGGATCTTTCTGTGGTTTAGGTATCAGAGTAATTGTGGCTTCATAGAATGAGTTGGGTAGAGTACCTTCTACATTTATTTTGTGGAATAGTTTGTGCAGAACTGGAATTAGATCTTCTTTGAAGGTCTGATAGAACTCTGCACTAAACCCAGGTCCTGGGCTTTTTTTTTTTTTTTTTTTTTTTTTTTTTTTGGCTGGGAGACTATTAATGACTGCTTCTATTTCCTTAGGAAATATGGGACTGTTTATACATTAACTTGATCCTGATTTAACTTTGGTACCTGGTATCAGTCTAGAAATTTGTCCATTTCATCCAGGTTTTCCAGTTTTCTTGACTATAGCCTTTTGTAGAAGGATCTGATGGTGTTTTGGATTTCTTCAGGATCTGTTGTTATGTCTCCCTTTTCATTTCTGATTTTGTTAATTAGGATGCTGTCCCTGTGCTCTCTAGTGTGTCTAACTAAGGGTTTATCTATCTTGTTGATTTTCTCAAAGAACCATCTCCTCGTTTGGTTAATTCTTTGAATAGTTCTTGTTTCCAGTTGGTTGATTTCGCCCCTGAGTTCGATTATTTCCTGCCGTCTACTCCTCTTGGGTGAATTTTGTTGCTTTTTTCTAGAAATTTTAGATGTGTTGTCAAGCTGCAAGTGTGTGCTCTCTCCAGATCAGCCTTAGTCCATGGAAGTCATATAGGATGCATGGGACAATTTCAATATTTTTGTATCTGTGGAGGCCTATTTTGTGACCAATTATATGGTCAATTTTGGAGAAGGTCCCGTGAGTTGCTGAGAAGAAGGTATATCCTTTTGTTTTAGGATAAAATGTTCTGTAGATTTCTGTTAAGTCCATTTGTTTCATAACTTCTGTTAGTTTCACTGTGTCCCTGTTTAGTTTCTGTTTCCACAATCTGTCCATTGATGATAGGGGTGTGTTGAAGTCTCCCACTATTATTATGTGAGGTGCAATGTGTGCTTTAAGCTTTACTAAAGTGTCTGTAATGAATGTGGCTGCCCTTGCATTTGGAGCATAGATATTCCAAATTGAGGATTCCTCTTGGAGGATTTAACCTGTGATGAGTATGAAGTGTCCCTCCTTGTCTTTTTTGATAACTTTGGGTTGGAATTCGATTTTATTCGATATTAGAATGGCTACTCCAGCTTGTTTCTTCAGACCATTTGCTTGGAAAATGTTTTCCAGCCTTTCTCTCTGAAGTAGTGTCTGTCTTTTTCCCTGAGAATGGTTTCCCATAAGCAGCAGAATGTTGGGTCCTGTTTGTGTAGCCAGTTTGTTAGTCTATGTCTTTTTATTGAGGAATTGAGTCCATCAATATTAAGAGATATTAAGGAAAAGTAATTGTTGCTTCCTTTCATTTTGGTTGTTAGAGTTGGGGTTCTGTTCTTGTGGCTGTCTTCTTTTTGGTTTGTTGAGGGATTATTTTCTTGCTTTTTGTAGGGCTTGATTTTCATCCTTGTATTGGTTGTTTTCTGTTATTATCCTTTGAAGTGCTGGATTCGTGGAAAGATAATGTGTGAATTTGGTTTTGTCGTAGAAATCTTTGGTTTCTCCATCTATGGTAATTGAGAGTTTGGCCGGGTATAGTAGCCTGGGCTGGCATTTGTGTTCTCTTGGTGTCTGTATAACATCTGTCCAGGATCTTCTGGCTTTCATAGTCTCTGGTGAAAAGTCTGGAGTAATTCTGATAGGTTTGCCTTTATATGTTACTTGACCCTTCTCCCTTACTCATTTAATATTCTATCTTTATTTAGTGCATTTGTTGTTCTGATTATTATGTGTCGGGAGGAATTTCATTTCTGGTCCAGTCTATTTGGAGTTCTGTAGGCTTCTGTATGTTTATGGGCATGTCATTCTTAAGTTTGGGATGTTTTATTCTATAATTTTGTTGAAGATATTTGCTGGCCCTTTAAGTTGAAAATCTTCATTCTCATCTACTCCTATTATCCATAGGTGTGGTCTTCTCATTGTGTCTTGGATTTACTGGATGTTTTTTGTTAGGATCTTTTTGCGTTTTGTATTTTCTTTGATTGTAGTGCTGATGTTCTCTATGGAATCTTCTGCACCTGAAATTCTCTCTTCCATCTCTTGTATTCTGTTGCTGATGCTCACTTCTATGGTTCCAGATCTCTTTCCTAGGGTTTCTATCTCCAGCGTTGCCTCACTTTGGGTTTTCTTTATTGTGTCTACTTCCCTTTTTATGTCTTGGATGTTTTTATTCAATTCCATCACCTGTTTGGTCATGTTTCCCTGCAATTCTTTAAGGAATTTTTGTGTTTCCTCTTTAAGGTCTTCTACCTGTTTAGCTATGTTCTCCTGAATTTCTTTAAGTGAGTTCTTAAAGTCCTTCTTGATGTCCTCTACCATCATCATGAGATATGCTTTTAAATCTGAGTCTTGCTTTTCGGGTGTGTTGGGGTGCCCAGGAATAGGTGGGGTGGGAGTGCTGCGTTCTGATAATGGTGAGTGGTCTTGATTTCTGTTAATAGGATTCTTACATTTGCCTTTCGCCATCTGTTAATCTCTGAAGCTTGCTGTTATAGTTTTTTCTGGTTTGAGCTTCTTCCTCTGGTGACTCTGTTAGCCTCTATCAGCAGACTTGGGAGACTAGCTCTCTCCTTTAGTTTCAGTGGTCAGAGTATTCTCTGCAGGCAAGCTCTCTTCTTGCTGGGAAGGTACCCAGATATCTGGTGTTCGAACCTGCCTTCTGGCAGAAGTTGTGTTCCACTCACCTGAGGTCTTAGGATCCCATGGGTGATCCTGTGTGGGTCCTTGCCGGTGTCCGGAGACTCCGCATGCAAGGCACCCCTGGGCTGGAGTGGACAGGAAGGGACTTGTGCCCCTGATCAGGCCGGGTTATCTGCTTCCCTAGTTAATGCAGTCTCAGGTCTGGCACAATTGGACTGGAGCAGACACTGAGTTCCACTCACCATTGGTCTTAGGATCCCGTGGGGGATCTTGTGTGGGTCCTTGAGGGTGTCAGGAGACTCGGTGGGCAAGGCACCCCGAGGATCTCCTCAGCTTCATGCATCCAAGTCTGGGATGAGTCTCCTTTATTTTGTTCTGAGTTCAGCCACCAGCTGGTTCACATCCGTCTCCTCCAAGGCAAATTTCCAAGGCCATTCATATATTAAATTTTTAGGTAGCAAAATTTTCATCATAATATTATTGTAAATAGTACAAAGATTATTGTTGTATTATTCACACACTGATATCTGTGCTACCAAATCTGGGCACAGTATCAGGTTAAGTATTTCCTGCCTCAATATTATATAAGGATTGATAACCATTTTTCTCTATTTTTTTTTCAATAAAAGCTGATAAGCCAATGACTGAGAGGGTGATAGAAGAATGCAGGAATTTCTCCCAATCATAACATGGAAAATATTAATGGCAGAGCAGATTCTATCTAGAGACAGTCCAGAAGAGGATGAAAAGAGATGAAAACTACTCAGTTACTCTTTCCTTAAAGGTTGCAAAATAAATATCATAGTCTAGTTTCAATTACTTAGGAGTGCCAGGTGTTGGTTACTTATGAGTGCCAGGTGCCAGGTGCATGCCTTTAATCCCAGGACTTGGGAGCAGAGGCAGGCAGATTTCTGAGTTCGAGGCCAGCCTGGACTACAGAGTGAGTTCCAGGACAGCCAGGGCAACACAGAAAACCCTGTTATCCCATCACACAGGATTCAGTTATTCGTGGGTACAAGGGGGACCGCAAAACTGTAAGGATATGGGAGGAAGGGGAAGAAAAGCAGAGACCAAGAAGGGTGTCTATCAAGGTCTCTGTTTATTAGTCTGAGGTGCCTTGTTTTAAAGCATACATCACAGGGAATAGGGAGGGGTCGAGGGGGAATTTTACAAAGAACAAAGAAGTGGGCATCTGCTGACATGAGGGACGAAGTCAGGCTCCAGGTGGCGGGCACTCTGCATCTTATCTCCGGAACATAGATTCTCCTTGACAGCCTTGGGGTGTCAAGCCGGGCTCAGGCATAATAACTCATGACCTTGGATGGCATGGGAGTTCAGGAAGAGATAGGGAAAAGGGGACTATAATTCAGCTTTTACAGCCTCAGGTGCCAGGAAGGGAATAGGGAGGAGGGAGTGATAACCAGTTCCTAACACAAGGCCATTTGGCCTGTCAGGGAGATTGTGAAGGGCTTGCTTTCTCACGGGATGGTCTCTGATATCTCCCCCTTCTAAATTAAATTTAATAAGGCCACACTTAATTGAGGTGATCAAATAATCTTTCTCATCCTTAAATGAGTGGGCGTTAACCATGGCTGGGTGGGACAGTGACCCGATTCCTCCCGTGGGTGCTGTCATGACCCACACTTGTGGCTCTTGGTATCTTTGGGAGATGGGAGGCAAAGCCTTAGAAAAGTTCTTTATTTGCAACTGAAACTAGATACCAATCTCCATCCAAACCAGGTTTGTCTCTCAGGGAACTCAGAAACGGTCTATTTGGACCTTCCCCTGCAATGCCTAGCTTGTACCCATACTGGGCCTTTACCGGATTGGTATTATCACAAACCAGTATGCACAGTTCTGAGTTCAGTGCAGCTCCTAAAGGAGAATTGTCAACCTCAGATTCAGTAAAGCCTCTACAAGAAGTATGCCAATTGTAACACCACAATTTGTGGCTCTTAAGCTATAGTAGGAGCAGGAGGTCACCCTTTCTTGTCCCTATTGTCTCTAAAGCCTGAGGAACCAAGGGGACCCTGAATTAGCAGCAAGGGTGGAAAACTGGAGATGAGTTGCTGTTTCTGCCTCGGTGGGAGGAGGATCTTCTTCGTCTGAGTCCTGGATATCCAGCTAATGGTAGTGGACTGCAACTGGCTTATTTAAAGCAGCTTCAATCTGTGACTTAACAAAAGTTTTTAATTTTCTAAAGGCCCAGGGGCCAAAAGACAAAAGCAGCAAAATACCCAAGAAAAGTCCCAAAAGGCTGGGAAGTAAGGTGGTGACCCAAGGAGAAGTAGAAAACCAATTTTTATACCAATATTCTTGTTTCTCTCTGTTGCATTTTCTCTCTTCTAAACTACCTCTAACTTTGTCTATACTACCTTGAACTAAACCAGTCTTGTCAGAATAAAAACAACATTCTTCTTTGAGGGCTGCACATAATGATCCTCATTTGAGAAAGAATGTCTCTCCCCCATAAATTAACGGGCAGACCAGGGACGACATAAGGCTGAATAGAACCAGAGTTTCCTTCATCATCTTCCCAAGTCAACAACTGTGAACTCTGGAGAGTATTTTTTGATTGTCCAATTCCCTGTAAATGAGTTAAAGAGGTCTTTAAAGGCCAACCAGGAGGCCAGGCACTTTGTGAAATCACAGTGGAATCTGCACCTGAGTCTAAAAGGCCCTCAAAACGCTTGCCATTTATCTTAAGGCAGAGTGTCGGGCCATCTTTGGTAATTGCTTGTACCCAATAAAGGTCTGATGACCCTGGCTGGGAAGAGCTATGGCGTTTGCCCATTGCTGGATAGGAAAGTTAGAGGCAAGGCTTGTGCTAAACGTTGCCCTTTGTGTATAGATATTGGCCCTTGAGAGGCACTAACTAAAATTTTAATTTCTCCAGTGTAGTCATTATCTACTAATGAGGGATGGACAGTAATTCCTTTTAAAGTGACGGAAGCACGCCCTAATATTAAAAAATAAGTATTGGGTGGAGAAGGCCCATAGACCCCCATGGAGAGGATGTAAATACCATCCTCTGGTGTTAAAATTGCGCTGGTGGAGGAACACAAATCCAGGCCTGCGCTGCCTGTGGTGGTTCTGGAGAGACCAGTAGCTGATTTGTCTGCCAGCTGTAACCCGTGGCTGGAAGAAATGAGTTGGTTTTGTGGACTCGGGGCTGTCCCCCATACTTGTTTCCCTGAACAGGAGGCAAGGGACTTCCAGACAAATCTGTCTGAGCTCTGCAAGTGTTTACTCAATGCTTGCCTTTCTTAAAGCGTGAGCAAAGAAAATTGGGCCGTGTAGGGCGAAAAGAATGGTCAGCAAGTTGTGCTGGAACACCGTTATGGGAGGGTGCAGTGGGTTACTGTCATGCAAAATGTCCAGGCTGGCCACACCTAAAACAACTTTTCTGGGGGCCAGTTTGCTGAAGAGCTGTGCCTATTGCCATAACAGGCCGAAGAGCTGCATCCATTGCAAGATTGACTGAGATATCTTGTGAGTAAACATATCAACATCACGACAAAGATGAATCATCTCATTAAGATTTTTGTCTCTAATCTTACCGAGCAAGACCGCCATACAAGCTGAATTGGCATTATCAAAAGCCAATTGTTTTACAAGTTTATTGTCTGCATCCTCATGACCTAAAGTCCTCTCTGCAACCTCAAGCAAACGACTTACGAATTCAGTATAGTCCTCTTGTGCTCCTTGAATAATTTTAGTTAAAGGAGTAATAATGGAAACTTTCATAGGAATGGCATGCCAAGCTCCCAATGCTGCGTTACCAGTCTGAGCCAAGAGACCCGCTGGAAAAAGTTTTTGTCTGGCTTCTGCCACATATTTTCCTTGACAAGAAAGCTTTTCAAAGGTCCTGACAGTAGATGGCGCTGGAGGGTTTCTTTGATTAGCTACTGCAATGGTCTGGCAATGATCAAAATCGGCCTTCCAAGAAAGAAACTGTGCATGAGTTAAAACTGTCTGAATCAAACTGATCCACTCACTAAGGGAGCATATGTCCGCCTCCTGGGAGGGCTTCTAGGAGCGAGAGTGTATAAGGGGCAGATGCAGAGTTAAGCTCTTTTAAGTCCCTGAAATGTAGTTTACGAAACTCTGTCTGTCAGATAGGAAGAGTCAATTGTTCTTCCAGCTCATGCTCTATTTCATTTTCACTCTCATAATCCTCTCCGCCCTCGCTGTTAGTGTTTGTGGAGAGATCTGCCTGGGGCAATTCTAAAGGCCCTATTTCTGCAGATGCAGATTTGGCATGGATGGCTGAAGGCTGCTTCTCCCCTGAAGAAGTGGGCAGGTGCACAGCTAGCAGTTCTGGTGAAGCAAGTGATTACAGGGAAAGCCAACGTTTTGGTTTTTAAGACTCGTGGAGCTTTCTTTATTATGCCGCCTGAGACTGCAGCTGGAGGAGGGGCAAGGATAGTCTCTTTTAAAGAATTTTGGAGTGACGTGAGCTCTGTGGACAGGCAAGCATACTGTTGCTGTAACTCTAACACTTCTTGTAATTCTGCTACCTGAGAGGGGAGCTTATCTTTAGCATCAATGAGTGTGGGAACCTGTAGAGCCTGAGGCCATGGCCCAGGTGCGCAGATGGGTGGCAAATAGGGAGGGGTACTGCAAGGAGGGGCTGAAGCACATAGCAGGGCCACATACAGGGCTGGACTACCTTTTCCTCTAAAGTGTCTGAGTCCCCAGAAATTAAAGGGCCCTCAGCCAAAGAGTTTTTTAAAAACTGGATTGATCAGTGGTGGTTTGGTAAGGGCAGGCTGCACAGGCAAGTGCCTAAGGAGACATGCGGATAAAGAGTAGCCTGTGGCATTTTAGGACCCTCTGCAGTTTTTGGAGGCTTTGTAGTAGTGAGGGAGCCCTCTACAGCTTCCCGAGACAAGGGACAGGGGCAATATTCTGCCACTGACAAAAGCTGCTGTTTCTCTGGATCATCAACTGCATTTTCTACCAAATCATGGATTAAACTCCAATAAGTAAATACATTTGCAGGGAATGCCTTGGGGCCCTGCTTTGCCAAAATGTCATTTAATTCTCTACCTACTCTTCTCCATTTCTTACAATGTATTTCTGCTCCATCTATAATAAACCACGGACATACCTGGTCTATGAAAATAAAAAAGTCTATCAAATCTTTCTTTTTAACTCAAACTGCTCTTTCCCTGAGAGCCATCTTTAAGTCACTTATAAAGGCTGCTTCTTTGGATAGCTTGTTTCCTATATCCTGGAGTGGAGATGAATCAGTTCACCAAGGACTTCTCACTCCTGTGAGTGGCAGAAGGGGTCCTTCACTACTTCTAAATTCTTGGGGTCATGACGAACTTCTCTGGAACCTCCACTGGAAGGAATTATGATTCGGACCTTGCCCTCACGTTGGGCACCACTTATCCCGTCCCGTGGGATTCAGTTATTCATGGATGCAAGGAGGACTACAAACCTGTAAGGATATGGGAGAAAGGGGAAGAAAAGCAGAGACCAAGAAGGGTGCCTATCAAGGTCTCCATTTATTAGGCTAAGGTGCCTTGTTTTAAAGCATACATCACAGGGAATAGGGAAGGGTCGAGGGGGAATTTTACAAAGAACAAAGAAGTGGGTATCTGCTTACATGAGGGCCGAAGTCAGGCTCCAGGCTGTGGGCACTCTGCATCTTATCTCTGGAACATAGATCCTCCTTGACAGCCTTGGGGTGTCAGGCCGGGCTCAGGCATAACTCATGTCCTTGGATTGCATAGGAGTCAGGAAGAAATAGGGAAGAGGGGACTATAATTCAGCTTTTACAGCCTCAGGTGCCAGGAAGGGAATAGGGAGGAGGAAGTTATAACCAGATCCTAGCACGAGGCCATTTGGCCTGTCAGGGAGATTGTGAAGGGCTTGCTTTCTCACGGGATGGTCTCTGACACCCTGTCTCGAAAAAAAAAAAATTAGGAACTAGATTTGTTACTACAAGGGCATTTGACATACCAATGAGTGACAAGAACTCCCTTAGAATAAAATCTTACAAACAAGGACTCTGGGTAAGTTCTCAGGCAGAAGCTCATGGCGCCTTGAATAGAACTTTAGAGATTCAGCTGGTCAGCAAACAGTTGCAGAAAAGTAGAGAGAAAGGAAAATGAAATGCAGGGGCAGTATTTACAGGCAAGCCCCCCAAAACTAAACAGAGTTTTCTAGCTAGGCATGAGGCTATATTCCTATGACAATGGGTTCAGGTTAGCCTGACTCACACTGCACAGTACAGTACACATTTGTAATACCAATAACTTCCCAGAGAGGGGCAGGGGTCAGGATTGCAGAAGCATCTCTGGGTTATAAGTGAGGGTAAAGAGATGGGAAAAAATATTCCAATCAAATGAACCTAAAAGGTAAGATGGTATAGGTATTTTACTACTTCACAAAATAGAAGATTTCAACATATACGAATAGGCTGATGATATGATAGTATATAGGAGTGAACTATAAAGTACCACAAGCCCATGGAAGGAGTTACAGAGACAAAGTTTGGAGCTGAGACAAAAGAATGGACAATCTAGAGACTGCCATATCCAGGGATCCATCCCATAATTAGCCTCCAAACGATGACACCAATGCATACACTAGCAAGTGTTTGCTGAAAGGACCCTGATATAGCTGTCTCTTGTGAGACTAGGCCGGGGCCTAGCAAACACAGACGTGGATGCTCACAGTCAGCAGTCCAGCTGTTAGTACTAAGACAAAAATCCCAGTCTCTGCAGAACCTTAAAGAAGAGATTGCAGTTTAGTTCTAAGATTAAAACTAGTAACTAGAAGAAGTGGGGAATGAAAGATCCTGACAGAATGTAAAAGGACACAGAAGCCCTGAAATTGGCAAGGTAGATGTCAGTGTTAGCAGAACTAGCTTCACTGATTTAGAAAAATAGAGGTGCACAATGCTGTGGCCACTCCTTGAACCTGTGTGTCTGCCAATGTTTCTATCGTTCTTTGACCCATGTGTGTGCCCACTGATGAAGCCCATTGCCAGGTGTTTGTGACATTGGTTGCTGAGAAAGAGTCAGAAAATCTCCCCAGCAACCACAGCCCGGCCAATCCTGAGTTGCTACACCTGCACCAGACTCTTTCCTTGTACCCCTCCCATACACATTTCTTGAGAATAGACCTTGTCTAGATCTGGAAATCCCCTACTCCCCCCCCCCCGTTCTCCTTTCTCCCCTGAGGGCCTATAAAAACTGGGACCTCTTTTTTCTTGAGGTCGACTCCTCTACCCCTGCGTGGGCTATGAGTCGTCCCCAGAGCTCTGGCTTTCCCCGAATAAAGCCTCATGTGGTTTGCAACAAGCTCAGTCTATCATGAGTTCTTGGGTGTCTGCTTTTGTCCTGAGGCCTGAGCGAGGGGCTCCTCTCAGAGTCTTTCAATTGGAACCTTCAAAAGACCTGTTCAGCAGCTAAACAAACCTAGTCTCTGATGTAGGGATGGGCAGAGTGGTTGGCTGTAAATAAGGGTTGTCTCCTTTTGTAGTTTGGAGCCCTATTTCTGAAATATTATGGAGAACAAACTTGAGTATCCTAGAATTCTAATTGCTATAGGCCTGGTTGAAATACTGCTTATTTGTGAATGTTATAGTGACAATCTTCAACCATAAAAAGTCTACTTGGTGTGATTTACTATCTCCTAAAAACTGGTAAAACCTTTACTCATCAATTTTAGTCTCTTTGTATTGAATATTTTATTTATTAACATTTCAAATGTTACCCCCCTTTCCTGGTTTCTCCTACTCTTACTCACTTTGTATTGAATATTTTATTAACATTTCAAATGTTACCCTTTTGCCTGGTTTCTCCTACTCTTAGTCACTTTGTATTGAATATTTTATTAACATTTCAAATGTTACCCCCCTTTCCTGGTTTCTCCCACTCCCCCAAAACCCTCTATCCCACTCCCACCTCCCCCTGCTGCTATGATGGTGTGCCCCACCCACCCACCCACACACCCAATCCAGCCTCCCTGCCATGGCATTCCCCTACACTGAGGCATGGAACCCTCACAGGACAAAAGGCTTCTCCTCCAACTGATGCCCAACAAGGTCATCTTCTGCTACATATGCAACTGGAGCCATGGGTCCTTCCATATGTACTCTTTGGTTAGTGGTTTAGTCCCTGGGAGCTCTGTGGTTTCTGATTAGTTTATATTGTTGTTCTTCTTTTGGGGTTGCAGACCCCTTCAGCTCCTTCAGCCCTTACTTTATCTCCTCTCTTAGGGTCCCTATGTTCAGCTCAATAGTTGGATGTAAGCATCTGCCTCTGTATTTTTCAGGCTCTTGCAGAACCTGTCAGGATAGCTTTTCCTTCAGTCTCTGCTCCACACTTTGTCTCCATATTTCCTCCTGTGAGTGTTTTGCTCCCCTTTCTAAGAAGGACAGAACCATACACACTTCAGTGTTCCTTCTTGTTCAGCTTTATGTGGTCTTGTGAATTGTATCTTGGGTATCCCTAGCTTTTGGGCTAATATCCACTTATTAGTGAGTACATACTATGTGTGTTCTTTTGTGACTGGGTTACCTCACTCAGGTCACAGCTTAAAATCATATGTGGCTACCCACATAGAGATGCCACTTAAAACCTCCAAAAAAAATTTAACTTCAAATGCATTTCACACCTAAATTCTAAAGGCATAACTTGTTGAAGACAGACAAGAAATCTGTCCTTTTGGATTTCCCATCCTGCCAGGCATGTTTCTGTACACAAGTTTATTTTAGAAATGTGCAGATGAATACCCACAGTTAAGCTGTTCAGATGCCAAAACTACCTCCTGAGAATGGCCAGTACCACAGGGGCTTCACAGTTGGCTGCACCTAGATGTTAGTTGACACCAAGTCCTTGAAATGACCCTCCGTTTCAGCTCCCTCCTCCTCTTCATTGAGACATTAAACATGTGCTCACCATTTTGCAACATTGAGGCATGCCTGAGATCCTCTGACACAACCCAGCAGTAGCATACACTACAGAACACACTGAAGCAATAATGCCTGCTAGGCTACAAGAACCTAGAACATGGCGACCAGAAAAAAACCTCCTCCAATTCTGATTAGCAGGGTTGCCTGGAGGTTCAGATTGGCCAGTTATTCTTGAAAGACATGAGTAACTCACTCAGGGTTAAGTGTGTGTTAAGGCAACACCACAGACTGGTTCCTGTCCAAGGCTTCCAGTCTAGTGTCAGACATTTTACACATCGGCAGAGATATGTATTTCAATAGCAGTTTATTCTGTCTTCCATAGCCTATTTAGCCATCTTCCAGACAGGCCCTTGGAAGGATCCACCACTCCAGCTCATGTCTGATTAGCAGCTGGCTCCTACCCTTTGAGTGGGATCACCAGATCACAACTACCAAACTTCCACTCACATTACAGCTATCAGACAATGTTTTCCCTTATTCCAACTTCAAAGTGTAAAACTTTCACAATAGTGACTCAACTTGCAGTGAAGTGAAAACTCTGTCCCACACATGGAAGAGTTCCCAGAATAATGACAATTAAAAAGAGAATTTAGGAAACAAGAGGGTTTTTTTTTGTAACTTTAAACTATAGCTGCTTTTCACATGGTATGTATGGGACAATGTAGGAGAAAAGCAGGAGATAGTTTACAAACACTGTGGAGTAGTATTGTTAACCAGAACATCTTCCACATTGGCAATGTTAAAAACAAACAAATGAAAAACAGATAAAACAAAAAGACATCCTCAACTCTGCTAGTAAAGATCAACAGACAAGTGGGGGGTGGGGGTGGGGTGCGTGGCCAAGATGGCTGTGGGCATCGTGGAAGGCAGCCCTAGTCCCAGGGCCACTATGGGCGACTGAGCAGATATAAAGCTGCTTTCCAGTGATGTGACCTGCAGGTCTGGCCAAACATCTGCTCAGACCCCAGCCATCCTGCTGCAGCTTCCGGGCCTGGTGCCATGTTGTCCACTCCACCCCATCTCGGTCTTTTCCCTCCCTGCACACCGCTTCTCAGCGCCCGCCAACCCCAAGCCCAGCCCCTGCTGCCTGCTGTCCACCTCTTGCACCTAGGCAACAAAGATGTCACTTGGAGCCTTCCTCTATGCCCTTGGGACTAGGCACGGGAAGAGAGCATCTCTGCTTCAACCTGAGCGATGAGCTTTACTTCTCCACAGCTGCTATTACTGCAGGAGCCAAAGGTCCATTGATCTCAACAAGCCGATCAACAAGCAGATCTACAGGGGGACCCAGCCCACCTGCCACGACCTCAAGGAATTCACAGTTGCCACAGAAAACATTTCCCTGCTGGTGGCCTTCTTCATAGGCCAGGTGCAGTATTTGAACCTCATCAAGAAAGACACCAGCAAGCTATTCAATGAAGAGTTGCTGATTGACAAGACCAGGTGACATATTTGAAGGGGCTGCCTGAGTCAGAGAGTCTTCAATGCTTCTAACGCCAGTGGCCACCTGTACCGCTACATCACCTACCTGTGTGCCTCCACCCAAACCCAGAAGAGTCTGCTGAAACAGGGTGAGAGGTTTGCTATCCATGAAGCCAAAAGCAAAGTAATCCAGAATCCACTAGCCAAGTGGGTGAGGGGCCACTCAACAAGTTTGCATTCTCACCTGATGGACAACACCTAGCCTGCTTCAGCCAGGATCACAGCCTGCATGTCTTCTACTTTGACAGCATGCTGTGAGGGCTCATGGAGAGCTACTTTGGGGGTCTGCTATACCTGTGCTGGAGCCATGATGGCTGCTACATCGTGACAGGAGGGGTTAGATGATTTGGTCACTGTATGGCCCTTCATGGAGGGTCTTGTGGCTGCTAGAGATCATGGCCACAAGTCCTGGGTCAAGGGTGTAGCCTTTGATCCCTACACCACTCACACAGAGGAAGCAACATCAGCCAGTGGTGATGGAGATCCCAGTGGTGAAGAGGAGGGACCTTAGGTCACCAGCTCAGACACAGGAGCCCCCGTGTCCCCACTGCCCAAGGCTGGCTCCATCATATACTGCTTTTGGCTCAGCTGGGAAGAACACACAGTTCTGCCTGTGGGACTTCACAGAAGGTGTGCTCTCCCCTCATCCATCTCTGGCCTGTACCCACAACCTTCCAGGCCCACCAGCTTCTGGTAGTTCTGAGGCTGAAGAGACAGGTGCAGGCCCACTGTCCTGCTCCCTGTAATGTTCCAACAGCTTCCCACACCCATCTTGTGTGGCAAGCCTGGTGGATCTAGTGTAGTGATGGAGCCTGGCATTGGCGCTTTGCCATAGTGACACTGCAGGGGGGTTGAGAAGGAACAAAAGCACTACCACAGCTTAGGGAGCATCTACCACAGGGGCAGTGGGGGCAATAGCAGCAATGATAAGCTGATCTTCACCCCCACTCATCCCCCACCCCCCACAGCCAATTGGATCCAGCCAATTGCTGGGCACAACACTGTGCCCTCAAATCTATGAAGTTCCCTATTGGAGACTCTCTTGTGTAAGAAGATCTTTCAGGAATGCCTGGCCTGTAGGAGTGTACCATCACCACCTGCCAAGAGGGCCTCATCTGCACCTGGACTCTGCCAAGCAAGGCATTCACAGACGAAGGGAACGAGGCCCAGGCAGGGGAAGCAAGTTTCCCCAGGTCATCCAGCAAGGCAATGGTAGAGGGCATTTCCACCCAACCAGGCAGCTACCCTAATGGCACTGTGGTGTGAAACATGTATGCCCCATGTTCCTGGACTCCTAGCCATAACCATCCCTGCTGACCTCAAGGATCACTGTATTAACAAGAGTAATCATGATGGAAGGACTGCTACAAGCCCCACACTGCACAAATAGTAGGGGGTCACTAGATTGGCCCAGCCATGGTGATGCAGTGGCCTGTGTGGCCCTGGTCCAGTCCTCCACCCACCACCAAGTTCAATGACCAGTTCTCTGAAGGATCAGTGTTAACCACATCCCTGTTCCAGCTTGTGACTGTTCACTTCTGAGAGAGATTTAGCCCACAACAACCCAGCTCCACAGTACCCCTGTGTGAGAGGGCAGGGCAGGGGACATCCCCCTCCAGCCAACACCCCACCTCATGCAGTGATCTGTGCTTTTGAAAGTGTTAAATTATGGAAGTCCCCAGGGCCCTCCTTGTACCACTAGACCTCTTATCTATACTTAAGTCCTTGTTTACAAAAAAAAGAAAGAAAGAAAGAAAGAAAACAAAACTGGTAAAATGAGTGTATGTACATAGGAAATAGATGTATTACTCATCTATCCTATCTGAGCCTTCTGGGCCAAGCCAAGCTTCCCTGAGCAACCTGCCATCCCAGGGACATATCAATTTTCCTGTCATCTTTCTGCCCAACAATAAATAAATAAATAAATAAATAAATAAATAAATAAATAAGGAAGGAAGCCCAAGACCAGATAGTTTTAGCGCAGTATTACACCAGACTTTCAGTGAAATATTAATACCAACACAACTCATTGTGTGAGGCTACAATTACCCTGATACCTAAACCACAGAAAGACTCAACAAAGGAAAAGCTCATCAGATCTATTTCTATTATGCACTTGGATGCAAAATAATAAAATACTCACAATTTGAATCCAAGAACACATTTAAATCACCATGCATCATAATCAAGTAGGCTTTATCCCAGGAATACAGGGATGATTCAATATATGAAAAATAATCAATGTAATATACCATATAAACAATTTTTTGAAAACAATCACATGATCACCTCATTAAAAGGTGAAAAATCCTTTGACAAAATACAAAACCCCTTCATATTAAAAGTACTAGAGAAATCAGGAAAAAATGCACACACCTAAATATAATGAATAAAATATACACCAAATCAATAGCCAACATCTAACAAAATGGAGAGATACTAAAAGCAATTACACTAATATCAGGGACAAGACAAAGCTGCCCACTTTCCACTCACCCCCTATCTATTTGAGATAGTAAATGAAGTTCTTGCCAGAGCAATATGACAACTAAAGAAGACCAAGGGGAGGCAAATTGAAAAGGAAGAAGTGAAAGTATCTCTATTTGTGGATATATGACATGTACACAAGTTACCTCAGACATTCTAGCAGAGAAATCTTACATCTCATGCTCCAAGAAGAGCAAGTGGTAGCTAGGACTTCATTAAACTATCAACAGGATAAAACCAAAACATATGCCTTTCAGGTTGGCGACAGCACCAACACATTTGGGGCCCGGAGTCTGAAGACACCCCCGGGGGCCCCACGGGACTCTCCACTAGATCTTAGGACTTCTCGTGAGTGGAACACAACTTTTGCCAGGAGGCAGGTTAGAACACCAGATAGCTGGGCACCTTCCATGCGAGAGGAGAGCTTGCCTGCAGAGAGTACTCTGACCACTGAAACACCTGAGAGAGCAAGTCTCCCAGGTCTGCTGATAGATGCTAACATAATCACATGAGGAAAAAGCTCTAACCAGAGACAACTATAACAACTAACTCCAGAGATTACCAGATGGTGAAAGGCAAACGTAAGAATCTTACTAACAGAAAAAAAGACCACTCACCATCATCAGAACGCAACACTCCCACCCCACCCAGTCCTGGGCACCACAACACACCCAAAAAGATGGACCCGGATTTAAAAGCATATCTCATGATGATGGTAGAGGACATCAAGAAGGATTTTAATAACTCACTTAAAGAAATACAGAAGAACACTGCTAAACAGGTAGAAGAACTTAAAGAGGAAGCACAAAAAATCCCTTAACAAATTGCAGAAAACAAGACCAAACAGGTGATGGTATTGAATAAAACCAGCAAAGACATAAATAGGGAAGTATACAAAATAAAGAAAACCCAAAGTGAGGCAACGCTGGAGATAGAAACCCTAGGAAAGAGATCTGGAACCATAGATGCGAGCATCAGCAACAGAATACAGCAGATGGAAGAGAGAATTTCAGGTGCAGAAGATTCCATAGAGAACATCGGCACTAAAATCAAAGAAAATGCAAAATGCAAAAAGATCCTAACTCAAAACATCCAGGAAATCCAGGACACAATGAGAAGACCAAACCTATGGATAATAGGAGTAGATGAGAATGAAGATTTTCAACTTAAAGGGCCAGCAAATGTCTTCAACAAAAGTATAGAAGAAAACTTCCCAAACCTAAAGAAAGAGATGCCCATGAACATACAAGAAGCCTACAGAACTCCAAATAGACTGGACCAGAAAAGAAATTCCTCCTGACACATAATAATCAGAACAACAAATGCTCTAAATAAAGATAGAATATTAAAAGTAGTAAGGGGAAAAGGTCAAGTAACATATAAAGGCAGGCCTATTAGACTTACACCAGACTTTTCAAGAGAGACTATGAAAGCCAGAAGATCCTGGACAGATGTTATACAGACACTAAGAGAACACAAATGCCAGCCCAGGTTATAATACCCAGCCAAACTCTCAATTACCATAGATGGAGAAACCAAAGTATTTCACTACAAAACCAAATTAACACATTATCTTTCCAAGAATGCAGCCCTTCAAAGGATAATAACAGAAAGAAAAAAAAAATACAAGGACAGAAACCACACCCTAGAAAAAGCAAGAAAGTAATCTTTCAACAAACTTAAAAAAGACAGCCACAAGAACAGAATGCCAACTCTAACAACAAAAATAACAGGAAGCAACAATTACTTTTCCTTAATATCTCTTAATATCACTGGACTCAATTCACCAATAAAGAGACATAGACTAAGAGACTGGCTACACAAACAAGACCAAACCTTTTGCTGCTTACAGGAAACCCATCTCAGGGAAAAAGACAGACACTATCTCAGAGTGAAAGGTTGGAAAACAATTTTCCAAGCAAATGGTCTGAAGAAACAACCTGGAGTAGCCATTCTAATATCGAATAAAATCGACTTCCAATCCAAGTTAACAAAAAAGACAAGAAGGGACATTTCATACTCATCAAAGGTAAAATCCTCCAAGAGGAACTCTCAATTCTGAATATCTATGATCCAAATGCAAGGGCAGACACATTCATTAAAGAAACTTTAGTAAAGCTAAAAGAACACATTGCACCTCACACTATAATATTGGGAGACTTCAACACAGCACTTTGATCAACATACAGATCATGGAAACAGAAACTAAACAGGGACACAGTGAAACTAACAGAAGTTATGAAACAAATGGACTTACCAGAAATCTAGAGAACATTTTATCCTAAAACAAAAGGATATACCTTCTTCTCAGCACCTCATGGTACCTTCTCCAAAATTGACCATATAATTGGTTACAAAATAGGCCTCAATAGATACAAAAATATTGAAATTGTCCCATGCATCCTATCAGACCTCCATGGACTAAGGCTTATCTTCAGTAACAACATAAATAATTTAAAGCCTACATTCACGTGGAAACTGAACAACACTCTTCTCAATGATACCTTGGTCAAGGAAGGAAAAAAGAAAGAAATTAAAGACGTTTTAGAGTTTAATGAAAATGAAGCCACAACATACCCAAACTTATGGGACACAATGATAGCATTTCTAAGAGGGAAACTCATAGCTCTGAGTGCCTCCAAAAAGAAACTGGAGAGAGCACACACTAGCAGCTTGACAACACTCCTAAAACCTCTAGAAAAAAAGGAAGCAAATTCACCCAAGAGGAGTAGACGGCAAGAAATAATCAAACTAAGGGGCAAAATCAACCAAGTGGAAAAAAGAACTATTCAAAGAATCAACCAAACAAGGAGCTGGCTCCTTGAGAAAATCAAAAAGATAGATAAACCCTTAGCCAGACTCACTAGAGTGCAAAGGGATAACATCCTAATTAACAAAATTAGAAATGAACAGGGTGACATAACAACAGGTCCTGAAGAAATCCAAAACACCATCAGATTCTTCTACAAAAGGCTATACTCAACAAAACTGGAAAACCTGGACGAAATGGACAAATTTCTAGACAGATATCAGGTACCGAAGTTAAATCAGGATCAAGTTAACGATCTAAACAGTCCCATATACCCTAATGAAATAGAAGCAGTCATTAATACTCTCATAACCAAAAAAAGCCCAGGACCTGATGGGTTTAGTGCAGAGTTCTATCAGACCTTCACAAATTATTCCAGAAAATAGAAGTAGAAGGTACTCTACCCAACTCATTCTATAAAACCACAATTACTCTGATATCTAAACTACAGAAAGATCCAACAAAGATGAAGAACTTCAGACCAATTTCCCGTATGAATATCTATGCAAAAATAGTCAATAAAATTCTCGCTAACCAAAATCCAAGAACACGTTAAAACACTCATCCATCCTGACCAAGTAGGTTTTATTCCAGGAATGCAGGGATTGTTTAATATACAGAAATCCATCAATGTAATCCATTATATAAACAAACTCAAAGTCAAAAACCACATGATCATTTCCTTAGATGTGGAGAAAGCATTAAAAAAATCCAACACCTATTCATGATAAAAGTCTTGGAAAGATCAGGAATTCAATGCCCATATCTAAGCATGATAAAAGCAATCTAGAGCAAACCAGTAGCCAACATAAAAGTAAATGGTGAGAAACTGGAAGCAATCCCACTTAAATCAGGGACTAGAGAAGGCTGTCCACTTTCTCGCTACCTACTCAACATTTCACTTGAAGTCCTAGCCAGAGCAATTCGACAACAAAAGGAGATCAAGAGGATAAAATTGGAAAGGAAGAAGTCAAAATATCACTTTTTGCATGTGATATGATAGTATATATAAGTGACCCTAAGAATTCCACCAGAGAAATCCTAAACCTGATAAACAGCTTCAGTGAAGTAGCTGGATATAAAATTAACTCAAACAAGTCAATGGCCGTTCTCTACAAAAAGAATAAACAGGCTGAGATAGAAATTAGGGAAACAACACCCTTCTCAATATTCACAAATAATATAAAATACCTTGCTGTGACACTAACTAAGGAAGCAAAAGATCTGTATGATAAGAACTTCAAGTCTCTGAAGAAAGAAATTAAAGATCTCAGAAGATGGAAAGATCTCCCATGCTCATGGATTGGCAGGATCAACATTGTAAAAATAGCTATCTTGCCAAAAGCAACCTACAGATTCAATGCAATCCCCATCAAATTTCCAAATCAATTCTTCAACAAATTAGAGAGAGCAATCTGCAAATTCATCTGGAATAACAAAATCCTATGATACCAAAAAATCTTCTCAAAAATAAAAGAACCTCTGGTGAAATCACCATGACTGACCTAAAGCTGTACTACAGAGCAATTGTGATAAAAAAAAAAAAAAAAAACTTCATAGTACTGGTATAGCAACAGACAAGTAGACCAATGGAATAGAATTGAAGACCCAGAAATGAACCCACACACTTATGGTCACTTGATCTTTGACAAGGGACCTAAAACCATCCAGTGGAAAAAAGACAGCATTTTCAACAAATGGTGCTGGCACAACTGGTGGTTATCATGTAGAAGATTGCGAATTGATCCATTCCTATCTCCTTGTACTAAGGTCAAATCTAAATGGATCAAGGAACTCCACGTAAAACCAGAGACAGTGAAACTTATAGAGGAGAAAGTGGGGGAAAGATTTGAAAATATAGGCACAGGGGAAAAATTCCTGAATAGAACAGCAATGGCTTGTGCTGTAAGATCGAGAATTCACAAATGGGATCTCATAAAGTTGCAAAGCTTCTGTAAGGCAAAAGACACCATCAATAAGACAAAAAGACCACCAACAGATTGGGAAAGGATCTTTACCTATCCTAAATTAGATAGGGGACTGATATCCAATATATATAAAGAACTCAAGAAGGTGGCCTCCAGAAAATCAAATAACATCAGTAAAAAATGGGTCTCAGAGCTAAACAAAGAATTTTCACCTGAGGAATCCTGAATGGCTGAGAAGCACCTGAAAAAAATGTTCAGTATCCTTAAATATCAAGGAAATGCAAATTAAAACAACCCTGAAATTCCATCTCACACCAGTCAGAATGGCTAAGATCAAAAATACCTGTGACAGCAGATACTGGGGAGGATATGGTTAAAGAGGAACACTCCTCCATTGTTGGTGGGATTGCAAGCTTGTACAACCATTCTGGAAATCAGTCTGGGGATTCCTCCAACAAATGGACATAGTGCTACTGGAGGATCCCACAATACCTCTCCTTGACATATATCCAGAAGATGTTTCAACCGGTAAGAAAGACAATGCTCCACAATGTTCATAGAAGCCTTATTTATAATAGCCAGAAGCTAGAAAGAACCCAGATGCCCCTCAACAGAGGAATGGATACAAAAATGTGATACATTAATACAATGGAGTACTACTCAGCTATTAAAAAGAATGAATCTATGAAATTTCTAGGCAAATGGTTGGACCTGGAGGGCTTCATCCTGAGTGAGGTAACCCATGTTCAAAAGAACTCAAATGATATGTTCTCACTGATAAGGAGATATTAGCCCAGAAACTTAGAATACCCAGGATATAATATACAATTTGCAAAACACATGAAACTGAAGAAGAACGAAGACCAAAGTGTGGACACTTTGACCCTTCTTAGAATTGGGAAAAAAACACCCATGGAAGGAGTTACAGCGATGGGTTGGAGCTGAGACAAAAGGATGGACCATCTAGAGACTGGGATATCCAGGGATCCATCCCATAATCAGCTTCCAAACACTGACACCATTGCGTACCCTAGCAAGATTTTGCTGAAAGGACACAGATATAGCAGTCTCTTGTGAGACTATGCCGGGGCCTAGCAAACACAGAAGTGGATGCTCACAGTCAGCTATTGTATGGATCACAGGGCCCCCAATGGAGGAGCTAGAGAAAATACCCAAGGAGCTACAGGGAACTGCAACCCTATAGGTGGAACAACAATATGAACTAACCAGTACCCCGGAGCTCTTGTCTCTAGCTGCATATGTATCAAAAGATGGCCTAGTTGGCCATCACTGGAAAGAGAGGCCCATTGGTCATGCAAACTTTATATGCCCCAGTACAGGGGAACACCAGGGCCAAGAAGTGGGATTTAGTGGGCAGGGTAGTCGGGGAGAGGGTATGGGGGACTTTTGGGATAGCATTGGAAATGTAAATGAGGAAAATACCTAATAAAAATATTAAAAATGAAAAATAATAAATATACAGATGGGGAAAAAGATGATCAATAACTCTACATGGGATTCATGGATCGTCTCCAAAATATATGGAGAAATCAACAACATAGACTACAAAAACCTTACTTAAAAATTGGGGTCCAGAGATAATACAGAATTCTCAACAGAGGAATCTGGAATGCCCAAGAAGATCTAAAAGAAATGTACACCATTATCAATATTCAGGGCAATGCAAATAAAAACATTTCTGAGAGTCCATGTTACCCCAATCAGAATGGCTAAAATAAAAAACTCAAGTGACAGCACATGCTCAAAAGTATGTGGAGTAAAGGGTACACTTTTCCATAGCTGGTAGGTTTGCAACCTGTGGAAATCAATCTGGAAGATAATCTAGAAAATTGGATTTAGTTCTAGCTGAAAACCCAACTATATACCTGGGTCATATACCCAGATACTCCACAATATCACAGGGACATGTGCTCCACTATGTTCATAGCAGCCTTATCAGTAATAGCCAGAAACAGGAAGCAAATGAATTGTCCCTTAATCTAATAACAGATTTATATGGCAGAATACTATTAAAAACAAAATTAAAAACAAAGACATCATGAATTCTGCGGGCAAATGGATGGAAATAGAAAATATTATTCTGAGTCAGGTAACCCAGACCCAGAAGACATATATGATATGTACTCATTGATAAGTGGAAATTAGCCAAAAGTACAGAACACCTACGATACACCCCAAAGACCCCGAGAAGTTAAACAAGAAGGAAGTTCTAAGAGTGGATGATGCTTCAATCCCACTTAGAAGGGGCAACAAAATAGACATGGAATGCAGAGGCAGTGAGTTCTGTTGGATAGGATAGAAGGAAAGGAAAAGGGGGCAGGATCAGGTATGGGAGAGACAGGAGAGAAGCCCAGAGTGTAACCAGTATGAATGGAAATATGCAGCTGCTGCGTTAGGGGTGGAGGAGACATATAAAAAAATCCCAGAGACCTGGTATGATGGAGACTCTCAGGACCCAATGTGGGTTATCTGACTCAAAAGTGCAATAGAGGGAATATGGAACCTGAAGAAACCACCTCCTGTACTTCGAAAAGGCCCCAGTGGTGGCCCTCAGATTCAACATTTTCCACTAAAAATTGTTTGTTTCTAAAAATAATGTGGTGACAAAATTGGAGCAGAGCATGAACAAATGGATAACCAGTGACCAGCCCAACTTGGGATCCATAACCTGGGTGGTCACCAAACCCTGACACTATTACTGATGCTATGTTATGCATGGGTGTTCTCTGAGAAGATCTACCAGTAGCTGAGTGAGACAGATGTAGATATTCACAGACACACATTGGATAGGTAGGATTAACATAGTAAAAATGACCATGTTACCAAAAGCAATCTACAGGTTCATTGTAACCCCATCAAAATTTAAACACAATTGTTTTTAAACCTTGACAGAGCAATTCTCAATTATATAGGGGAAAAAACAAGGATACTCAAAGCAATCATAAACAACAAAAGAACTTCAGTAGGAATCACCATCCCTTAACTCAAGCTGCACTGCAAGGCAATAGTGATGAAAACTGCATAATATTGGTACAGAAACAGATAGATAGAACAATGGAATCAACTCAAAGACACTTAATTAACTCAATGTATACTTAGTTTTTGATGAAGAAAGAACATCAAACACTGGAAAAAAGAGAACATCTTCAACAATGGTACTAGTCTGTTTAGAAAAAATGAAAATGGATTCATATTTAGCATCCTGCACAGAATTCAAGTACAAGTGGATCAAGAACCTCAAAATAAAAGCAGATAAACTAAATGGCACAGAAAGTAGGGCAGTGGTGGCATATGCCTTTAATTCCAGCACTTGGGAGGCAGAGGCAGGTGGATTTCTGAGTTCAAGGCCAGCCTGGTCTACAGAGTGAGTTCCACGACAGCCAGGGCTACACAGAGAAACCCTGTCTCAAAAAATAATTAATTAATTAATTAATTAATTAATTTTAAACAAAATAAAATAAATGTCACAGAAGAGACAGTGGGAAAATGGCTTGGAACAGTTTGAACAGGAGACAATTTCCTGAACAGAACACCAATAGCTCAGGCTCAAAAATCAACTATAATTAATATATGGAAAGTAAAGAAATTACAAAGCTTCAGAAAGTCAAAGGACACTCTTTTTCTTTTCTTTTCTTTTCTTTTCTTTCCTTTCCTTTTCTTTTCTTTTCTCTTCTTTTCTTTTATTTCTCTTTTTTCTTTTTTTTTTTTTGGATCATCACATTTAATGGAATTTTTTATTAAATTATTTTTTACACTCCATATTCCATTTCCAGCTCCCCCATCCACCCTACAAATGCTACACATCCCAAACCTCCTCCCCCACTTCCCCTCCCCCACTTCCCCAACCCCATCTCCATTTCCATGTACCCCCACCCACCAACCCACCTGACCTCTAAACTCATTGGGGTCCCCAGTCTCTTCAGGGTTAGATGCAATATCTTTGAATGGACAAAAACCCATAAGTCCTCTACTGTATGTATGTTGGAGGCCTCGTATCTACTGGTATAGGCTATCTGTTTGGTGGTCCAGTGTTTGAAGACATATCAGGAGTCCAGATTAATTGAGACTGCTGGTCCTCCTTCACTCTCACTCTTCTTCTCAGCTTCTTTCAGCCTTCCACAATGCAACAGGGGTTAGCTACTTCTGCCCATTGGTTGGGTGCAAATATCTGCATCTGACTCTTTCAGCTGCTTGTTCAGAGGGAAGTCATGATAGGTCCCTTTTTGTGAGCACTCCATAGCCTCAGTTATAGTGTCAGGCCTTGGGACCTCCCCTTGAGCTGGATTCCACTTTGGGTCTGTTGCTGGACCTTCTTTTCCTCAGGTTCCTCTCCATTTCCATCTCTATAATTCTTTCAGACAGAAACAATTATGGGTCAGATGTGTGACTGTAGGATGGCAACCCGATCCCTCACTTGATGCCTTGTCTCCTACTGGAGGTGAAAGTTCCTTCTCCCTACTGTCTGGCATTTCACCTGAGGCCCTTCCCTTTGAGACCTGAGGGTCCCTTGTCTCCCAGGTCTCTGGTGCATTCTAGAGGGTCCCTCCCAACTTCCTATTTTCTGAGGTTGCCTGTTTCCATTATTTCTGTTGCCCATCAGGGCTTCAGTCCTTGTCCCTTACCCAATACCAGACCAGGTTTCCCTCTCCTCCCCACTCCCCCCCATCCTCTTTCCCTCCCAGGTCCCTCCTTTCCTCCCCACTTGCGATTACTTTCTTTACTCTCCCAAGTGGGACTGGGCACTTCATCTTGTTGATCTTTTTGAGTTCTGTGAACTGTATCTTGGGTATTTTGTACTTGGTTTTTTGTTTTTGTTTGTTTGTTTGTTTTTGCTAATACTTATTAGTGAGTACATTCCAAGCACTTCCTTTGGGGTCTGAATTAACTCAGGATGATATTTTCTAGTTCATCCATTTGCCTGAAAAACTCTGGATGTCCTCATTCTTAACAGCTGAGTAGTATTTTATTATGTAAATGAACCACATTTTCTGGATCCATTCTTCTGTAGTGGGGCATCTGTTTTTTTTTCCCAGCTTCTGGTTATCACAACTAAAGCTGTTACTATGAACATAATGGAACACTTGCCCCTGTTACATGGTGGAGCATCTTTTGGCTATATTCCCAAGAGTGGTATAGCTGGGTCTTCAGGTAGATCTATTTCCAGATTGATTTCCAGAGTGGTTGTACCAGTTTGCAATCCCACTAGCAATGGGGAAGAACACTTTCAATAGGACAAAAAATGGCAGCCTACAGATTGGGAAAAATCTTCACGAACCCATTTTCTGACAGAAGGTTAGGATACAGAACTTATAATAAACACAAAAAGTTAGACACCAACAACCCAAAGATCCCAATTAAAAATGGGGTACAGAACTAAACAAGAATAATCTTTAGAGGTATCTCAAATGGCTTGAGATGAAACTAAAATATTGTTCAAAGTCCTTAGTCATGAGGAAAATGGAAATTAAAACAGCTCTGAGGTTTCATCTTACACCCATCATGATGAATAACTTAAGGGTACCAGTCCTCCATTTTTTAGTGGGAGTGAAAACTTATAGAAGCAATTTGGAAATCAATTTGGCACTTTTTCTGAAAACTGGGAATAGTTCTACTTCAGGACCTAGCTATAGCCCAAACCACTGATCATCCTCCCAAAAGATGTTCTAAAAGTCCACAAAGATAGTTGCTGAACTATGTTCATAGCAGCTTTATTCGTAATATCCAGAAACAGGAATAACCTAGATGTTTCTCAACTAAGGAGTGGATGAAGATAATGTGGTACACCTAAGCAATGGAATGCTATTCAGCTATTAAAAACAAACATCATTAATTTTGCAGGCAAATGGACGGATCTTGAAATTATCATCCTGAGTGTGGTAACACAGTCCCAATAGGACATGCATGGGATGTACTCACTTACAAGTGAATATTAGCCATAAAATACAGGATACACATGTTACAATCCAGAGACACAAAGGAGCTAAAGATAAAGTAATGCCCAAGTGAGGATACTTAAATCATACATAGAATGCAGAAAAAAAGTCATAATTGGTATATTGATGGAAGGAACTAGGTGGGAGAGGAGAAAACAGGACAATGGGAGGGTTCAGGATCAGGTGTGAATAGGGAGAGGACAGAAAGACAGGTGGCAGTGATGAGAATGTATGGAAATTTGCAACTGAATTAGGTAGGGAGGTGGCAAACATCTGGATCTAACTTCTGTAATGGAGCATCAAGCCTGGCTTGGCCCTGGTGTGATGGAGTGCCAAAGTTTCTGCACCTGAGAGAAAGCACTGGTTGTCAGCTTTCTAGAGTGTTGAGGGCCAGTGTGGTCAAAGGCTTGCTCGCATAATAATTTACATGTTTTAGAAATGCCATCCTTCTTGAGGTTAATGACTTCAAGATAATGAGAAACAGCTGGAGTCCAGGAGTTAAGGCTCTGGCTATGTCTCAGAAAAACAAAAAACAAAAAAAAAAAAAAAAAAAAAACAAACAAACGGTAAACACTGGGACCTTCAGGACAGCACCTAAGGGAAACAGCTCTCAATACATCAGTTTGAAAATACATAATTTCTCAACTATGCAAAAATAATGATTCAGTATGAATTATATAAGGGTCTTCTTGAATCTGAAGGAACAAAAGTACCTGCACTGTGAACCATTTTGTTAGAAAATGACTAAGAGTCGAAACCACTGTCTCCTGCATAAGATATGTTTTGACCCAGAACTCTGCCATTATGGCTCTGCCATGTGGTCGACACCTCTGTCTCCTGCAGGAGATATGTGTCGGCCCAGAGCTCCATCATTAAACTACCTCATGCTTTTACATCAAATCCCACCTCATGCCTTGGTTTTAGGGTTACGAGTTCGTGGGTTCGAGTCCCACCTCGTGCCTTGGTTTTATATCTGGCAGAGTGAGGAACGAGTGTGCTTAGATACTGGTGTCTTTTATTCTCTGTTGCTGTCTTGTTTTTGTGTTGCTGCCTTGTTTTTGTTTGTGGTTTTTGTCATGGGACCGACTGTGTGTGTGGTGCCGACTGTGGACTTGGACTGACATTAGGACAAAATTTGTCAGTGATAGTTAAGAAAAACAACTCGGTGCACATCCCTAGCTGCACACAGCCGCAGGACCCGACTGAGAACTTCCGGTGCACGCTGGCCGAGGCGAGGCACAATGTGGGAAACCATGGCCCAGTGGGGAACACCGATGCAGAGGTTTTCCAGGATGCCCGCCCCACCCCACGCACCCCCACCTCGCACCACCATGGATTCACCACCTGCAGGACGAGGCCCTTGGGGCCCCCGCACTGGCCCCTCCTGGCTTCCTAGGGCCAACTAGAGTTGCCACTTCCAACACCTTCTGCCCCCTCCCTGAGTTGGCCAGGTGCAGCCAGCTGTGAGAGCTGCCTTCCCTGCCCTGCCCCATGTATTTTCTCTTCTAGGGCGGCCCCACCCTAAGCTGCTAACCAGGGAGGGAATCATCTGCCACTTAAAACTTCTGTCCCAGGTAAGGAGCACCTACAAGTCTAATCACCAGGCTCTAACAAATGTGTATAGAGGTCTAGAAAATTAGGTGAGCTTAGACTGTAAGGAAGAGGAAAGCTCCAGCATACTCAAGAGAGACAGTGAATATAGAGATGAAGGAGATAAGAGAGAGGAGAGAGGCAGAAGAAAGAGAAAACAAGGGGGATCGTAAACAAGAAAGAAATTTGACTAGAAACTTAGCCACAGTGGTAGGAGAGAAAGAAAAGACAAGATCTAGACAGGAAATCTGGGTAACAGAAGACAGAGCCTCAGCTAAAAAGGTGCAGCTGTGTCAGATTGAAGTTACTTATTTGGAGCCTAAAGATTATTATGATGTCAGAGAGACCAGCTTTAGATACACCCCTAAGCACTATCAAGTTATGAACATTGCTTGACCCACCTGGGGGCCAAGAAATTAAAAGGTGTGGTTAGGTCCTTTGACTACTATGTTACAGGACTCTCTGACTTGGCAGAAGAAATAGTCAAAAGCTGCAAGGCCTGTGCTATGACGAGGTAGAATTTACAGAAATTAAGCCAACTTGATATGACAACAAGTACTTATTAGTGTTTATAGACACAATTTCAAGATGGATAGAAGCTTTTCCTACCAGGACTGAGACAACCAATGTGATAGCCAAGAAGAACCTAAAAAAAATCTTCCCAAGGTAATGGACCTGCCTTTGTTGCCCAGGTAAATCAGGGACTGGCCAAGATATTAGAAATTGATTAGAAGTTAAATTGTGCATACAAGCTCCAAAGCTCAGGACGGGTAGAAAAGATAAATAAAATTCTAAAAGAGTCTGGTGCAGACTTGGTGCTCTTTCCCCTTGCCCTATTTAGAACTAAAACTACTCCCTCTTGATTCAGTCTTACCTTTTTAAGATCCTTTATGGGGCTCCCATGTTCATAACTGTCTTAAATGATGTGTTTAAACTTACATGTTGTTGTAATAATAATCTGTGTGCTAAGTTAAAAGGCTTGCAGGTGGTGTAGAAAGAAGGATGGTCACAATTGGCTACAGCGAATGAGCTGGGTACCACAAAAGAAATCTCACCAGTTCCAGCCAGAGATCTGATCTATGTACACCTACATCATGCCCAGACCCTCAAGCCTCACTAGAAGGGTCCCTGCCTAGTTCTGTTTACTCTCCCTTCTTATTCTGTTAATTTCTATTCTCCACATAGAAATATAGACTTCTAAAATTCTAAGATTAGAATTACTTAGTAGAAGAAGAGGGGAATGAAAGGAAATAAAACTTGAGACCTGCGATTCATGTAATGTATGTCAAATAGCCCAAAGAGTTGTTTGTGAGCTTTGAAACCTGGGGCTGAGAACATAGCAGAACAGGCCAGGACATGCCCAGGCAGGCCCATCGTTACATGTCCTGATTGGTCTGTTGCCTCCCTATCTCCCATCCTTCTGACAATCTGTTGATGTTTAAATGGACCAATCATGTGAAACCACGCCAATTCCTCCTCCAGCCCCACCCCTTTTCTATAAAAGCCCCTAGCTTCCAAGCCTCAGGGTTAAAACCACTGTCTCCCGTGTGAGATATGTTTCGACCCAGAGCTCTGCCATTATGGCTCTGCCATGTGTTCGACACCTCTGTCTCCTGCAGGAGATATGTGTCGGCCCAGAGCTCCATCATTAAACTACCTCATGCTTCTACATCAAATCCTGCAGGAGATATGTGTTGGCCCGGAGCTCTGTCATTAAACTACCCCATGCTTTTATATTAAAAAAAAATACTAAGAAAGGAGATAAGAGATTTAGGAAGTGGTGATCCAAGGGGATCCCATCCAGCTATTTGTTTCCCGGTTTGTTTAAGTTTAGGAATGCAGATAGATTTCTGAGTTCAGGATCAACCTAGGACAAAACAAGGTTAACCTCAAGCCCTGAAGAAATGGTAACTTCAAGGCAGGGTCCCACCCAACTAGATCATCATCTGTGCTTGAAAACGCAGACAGAACTTTGAGCTATTTAGCAATGTTAACAAAAAAAGTATGTCTTCTGTCTCCTAAGAATCAAAGAGTCATGGGATGCAGATTCATAAGGTAAACACATGAAAAACCTGGAGTAAATGATTGACAGGTAAAATGAAAAAAACTGTACCTGTATTCTGCTGGAGAAATGTATGGACAAGAGGAGAACTGCTTGGAGAATGAACACACACACACACACACACACACACACACACTCACACACAGAGAGAAGGAAGGAAAAATGCAGGACAGGGACAGAGAATAGCAAGCAAGCAGAATATAGATAAAGCTCCAGAGAGAACAGAACAGAAAGAGAAGTAGATGGAAAATCTGTATCAAGCAGAACACATATCTTCAACCTGGATCCACAATTTTTCTTTTCACCACTCCCAGGCTCCCCTCTCTCAGAACATCTCTCTAAGCCAAGCCTGGTCTTTTGGCACATATGAACACATACCTGCAACATATACCATCAACATATGCCATAATTTCCACATGAGACGCCAGGCTTTTTGCACTCTATCTCCCACACTATTCCCAATTATACACTCACTCCCACTGCATATTTACCCCTTTAAATCTTGCAAGGCTTTCCTCTAATTTTGTTACTCTTTCTATCAAAGAGGGACAGCCTGAGAAATATGAATATATATACATATGTATATGTATATATATATATATATATACACATGCATACATATACATACATATATATTTCCAATCACAGAGCACTCTATTTTAGTAATTTTTTGCAATGTCCTTGCTTATACTCATGATGCATCATTCCCAATTTATACTTTTCACATATAGCAATGTTAGTATTACTAATGCTATTACTAGTGCTATTACTAATAATATTACTAATACTATTGACCTTGAGATAAATTCTTTGAGGATTATTTTATAATCTTGGAGAAAAGAAATATCTCTAAAAATGTAGATTATATTTGTCACAAAATTTCAAGAAATTATACAACTATGTACTCATATGTATTACTAGATAGGCAAATATAGGTTTCAACTCATAATAATGGAAACTTTACTTCTAAGACATGCCACTTTACATGTGGATATTCCTACCTTATATAATGCATTCCAGACTCCTCTAGTTTACTCAATATGCACTTTGACTGTTAAGCCTTCCAGTTATTATGGAAGTTATTACAGAAGCCATCACATCCCACCTGAGTGATGGCAGCAGAGTATTCAGTCCAGATAGTCATAGTTTTATTCAATTCTTCAGATCAATGTATTCACTTTTATATTTGGATTTGTATGTGTGTGTTCCTTTCCCGTTCATCTTCATCTATACCTACATTTTTTCTATTTCATTTTTATTAGATATTTTCTTCATTTACATTTCAAATGCTATCCCAAAAGTCCCCTATAAACTCCTCCTGCCCTGCTCCCCAACCCATCCACTCCTGCTTTCTTGCCCTGGCATTCAACCAAATGATGAGCTGGTTCTTTGAGAAAATCTACAAGATATATAATCCCTTAGCCAGACTCACTAGAGGGCACAGGGACAGCATCCTAATTAATCAACTCAAGAAAATCCCCATCAAAATTCTAAAAGAAGAGATTACACACCTTGAAAGGACAATTTCCAGCTTCCAGTACAAAAACCCAAGAGAACCAATGCAATCTGTTACAATAATAGAACTGCATGCAGGCTGGAGAGATGGCTCAGCAGTTAAGAGCACTAATTGCTCTTCTAGAGGTCCTGAGTGCAATTCTCAGTGACCACATGGTGGCTCACAATTCTTTCTAATAGGGATCCGATGCCCTCTGCTGGTGTGTCTGAAGACAATGTACTCACAGACATGAAATAAATAAATAAATATATAAATAAATAATTCTTAAAAAAAAACCTGCATGCTATTGGCATACAAATAGTAAGGTGATTGATGGAATAGAGGTGTAGACACAAATATAATTCCTCTGACATATGTTCACCTGGTGATTGCTAAGCAATCCAAAATATATACACAACAACAAGAACAACAACAATAACAAAAAAAAAAAAACGCAGCACCTTCAACAAGTAGTGCTTCTTAAACTATAGCTCTATATGTAGAAAAATGCAAATAGATCTATATTCTTTACCCTGAACGAAACACAAGTCCAAGTCGATGAAACACTAAAAATAAAACCAGACACACAGATCCTGATAGAAGAGAAAGGGGAGAATATCCTTGAGTGCACTGTCACAGGAGACAACCCTATTGAAATGACAATAATAGTGCAGGAAATAAGACCAATAATTAGTAAATTGTCTATCAGGCAACCGTGTTGTTTCTATAAGGCAAAAACCCAGTCAATTGGACAAGAGACAGTCTACAAAAGGAGAAAAGATTTTTGCGATATGCAAATCAGATAGTTTTTCAAAATACAAAAAATATGAATCATAATATACAAAATATCTACATACCAAGAATCAAGATTTTCTAAAAATAAAAACATACAAACAAACAAAAATATTTAGGAAACAGAATTCCTATGTAAACAGAGAAATCTCAATAGAGGAATCTCTAATGGTATAGAAAGAAATTTTCAACATCCTTAGCCACTATGGAAATCAAAAGGAAACCTACTTTGTGATTCCATATTAAACATGTCAGAATAGTTAAGGTCAATAACAGAAGTTTATATGAGGGAGAATATAGACTAATGAGACCATAACTCTTGTGCTTCTGAGTGTGCAAGCTAATGTTGCCACTGTGTAGATCACTATCAAGGCTGTCAGAAAAGGAGGAATCCATCTACCTCAATAACCAGCTATACCACTCTTTGGCATTGTGGGAGTTTGCATATGCTTGGCTTAGACAGTGGCTTTATTAGGAGGTGTGGCTTTGTTGGAGTAGGTGTGGCCTTGTTGGAGCAGATGTGTCAATGTGGGCTTGGGCTTTAAAACCCTCATGGTAGCTGCCTGGGAGCCAATCTTCTCCTAGCAGCCTTCAGAGGAAGATGTAGAACTCTCAGCTCCTCCTGCACCATGCCTGCGAGGATGCTGCTGCTCCATGTTTGATGATAATGGATAGAATCTCTGAATCTGGAAGTCAGACTTAATTACATGTTGTCCTTATAAGAGTTGCCTCGGTCATCGTGTCTCTTCACAGCAATAAAAATCTAATACAGGCATAGGTGCAAAAGTTTCTCCATCTACTGTACCACAAGGAGACTTGATCAACTATGTTCATAGCAGTTTTATTTGTACTAGGAAGATACTAAAAACAAAATTATATGTCCCACAGCTGAAGAATGGATAAAAAAATAGTACATTTACACAATGGAGTATCACTCAGCTGCTTAAAAAATGACAACATGAAATTTCGAGGCTAATGAATGCAACTAGAAGAAAATAAATAAACCTAGATGAGAAAACCCAGACCTAGAATGACAGAAATGGTATACATTCCCTTATAAGTGGATATTAATTCTTAGGTAAATTACAGAGAGGATACATGAAGAGGAAAGATATAGAAGGAGGCATGCACGTTTCTGGAAATGAGAAATAGAATAGACTCCATGGTTAGACTGTGTTGGATGTGAAAAGAAGAGAGAGAGATCATTTGGAGGAAGAATGTAGGGAGAGAGCAGAAAATGCAGGGAGAAAGAGATGGAATTAGGGGAAATTTCCAGGATAGTATAGGAAATTAATGGACTGAAAACCTTCAGGAAACAAGGAGGGCAACCCTACTGATCACTCCTATTAAAGGAGAGTCTGAACTGGCCATCTTCATAGTCAGCAAGGCAGCACTATGATGAAAGGTTTACATTCCCTTGTATTGTTCTCTAAGGAGGTCTCTAAAGAACCCATGCTGATTTTAGGAGAAAAAAAAAGTTACTCACTGAAAACTGACCTCAGAGACTCACTGTTGAAATCAACTTTGACACAATCAAATAAAATAGAAAATGAAGTGTGTGCAGGCTTGGAGCCTTCACCCTATGTTCTAGAGTCTTTGCAGAGAGAAGGAAGTCCTCCATAGGCCACAGAATGAAAACCCTGGACACAATCCAAACTAGAAAACACTTCAGCTGCGACATCTACAGCCTGAGAAATGTCCTGAGCCAAAGTTGTAACAAATTTTTTGAATGACCAACCAGTATTTGGATTAACTTAAAGAGGTGGAAATCAGGGGGAACCCATGCCTTATACTGTACGGATTTCCAGAAAACCTCACATAGACTTATTAAGCTCAAATATTGCTAGCATGGGTATCAGGTAAGTTCTCTGTTTATATGTTATGGCTATTAGCTTGGTGATTTGAATAATCCCTCACAGTGGAAGCAGGTATATCTCTGATTCTTTTGTTTGGTATGGATGGTATTTTTTTCTCATTGGCTTGACATGTCCAGGCTCTCAACATGGCTTCTCTGTCTTGTTTTGTTCTATTTGAATTTCCTCTCTTTGCAGCCCCTTTCTTTAACAGAGAGAACAGAAGGGGCCGAGGAGGATAGGAGGTTGGATTAAGTGAAAGGGGGTGAGGGGGGGGGAGAGAAGCAGTGGCCTTAGCATACTTTATGAGAGAATAATCTAGTTACAATAAAATTAATTCAATATTTCTTAACTGAAAATTTATAGAAGAAAAGAAACAAGGAGCAAAGAAAATCAAAATAGTGAAGACAAGGAAAGCATTTTTGACAGATACAGATCTCATTCTATTTGAGTACAGGATGAACATCACACAGGGTTTCACTACAAGCACATTCCTAAGCCCTGTTCCAATATAGCAAATCAGAAGTTGTGTACTCCTCAGCGTTAGAAAAAATTATACACACACACATATATGTATAAAGCACAAAACAAACTCAGGTCATTTTCTTCTGTTATTTTTCATTACTTGGAATAGTAGAATTACAGAGGTAACTGCTCACTTAATTTTAAAAATATTCTTGCTTCCCTTTAAGAAAAAATCATAAATATTTAGTAAATATTCAAATAACAAAAATACTTTTCTGTTTGTTTGTTTGCTATTTCAGCTCATTTTGTTTATTAGATATTTTCTTTATTTACATTTCAAATGCTATCCCAAAAGTTCCCTATACTGTCCCCCATCCCAGCTCCCCTACACACCCACTCCCAATTCTTGGCCCTGGTGTTCCCCTGTACTTGGGCATATAAAGTTTGCAAGACCAAGGGGCCTCTCTTCCCATTGATGGCCGACTAGTCCATCTTCTGCTACATATGCAGCTAGAGACATGAACTCTGGGGGTGCTGGTTAGTTCATATTGTTGTTCCTCCTATAGGGTTGCAGACCCCTTCAGCTCTTTGGGTACTTTCTCTAGCTCCTCCATTGGGGGCCCTGTGTTCCACCCAATAGATGACTGTGAGCATACACTTCTGTATTTGCCAGGCACTGGCATAGCCTCACACGAGACAGCTATTATCAAGTTCCTTTCAGGAAAATCTTGTTGGCATATGCAATACTATCTGGGTTTGGTGGCTGGTCATGGGATGGATCCCCAGGTGGGGTAGTCTCTGGATGGTCCATCCTTTCGTCTTAGCTCCAAACTTTGTCTCTGTAATTCCTTCCATGGGTATTTTGTTCCCTATTCTAAGGAGAAATGAAGTATCCACATATTGGTCTTCCTTCTTCTATATTTTCTTGTGTTTTGCAAACTGTATCTTGGGTATTCTAAGATTCTGGGCTAATATCCACTTATCAGTGAGTGCATATCAAGTGACTTCTTTTGTGATTGGATTACCTCACTCAGGATGATATCCTCCAGATACAACCATTTGCCCAAGAATTTCATAAATTCATTGTTTTTAATAGCTGTGTAATACTCCATTGTGTGGTGTTACAGAGTACTGATACATTCATTATATAGTACATAAAACATAAACAAAATGCTTTGTTAAAAGTTTGTGTTAAAACACATTCTCCAAAGAAAAAATAAAAGAGTTAACGTCTGGTTATTTTCTCAGGAAAAATATGTTTCTATGTCTCTGCAGCCCTTCATGTTTCTTTGAGATTTCAGGAAAACACAGGCCCACTGAAGCCCACACACACACACACAAAAATTGAAGAACAATTTAATGTCTGCTTCATGCTAAGTACCATGCACACCTGAAAAAAATCTCTGAAACTCAAACGCCTCATGTGGTCTGGAATTTAGTTTCCATGACACACTGTCATTGTGGCTGCTGGCAGTGGAAATATTGTAAAAGGATTCTAATCAAATATGGCTGAAGGATGATTCCCAATTGCCTATTTTTTTCCAGTTGCCAAACTCTTAGTAAAATTTATCACAAAAGACTGAACTTGGAACACAATCTTAGGAACTTTTAGAAACAAGATATTCAAATTTTAAATCTGTCTTCCCAATGCACACCAAAAGTAATATCTGTTATTCACACTGAACAGTGATATTATTATAAGCAACATATCTTCCTCTGACCATAATTGTAGTCTCCCCCTCCACAGGGCATCTACATTAAGTAAGATTCAAAGGTCAATGGCCTCTGAAAAGGTTATCACATGTACCAGAAAAACCAGAGTATCATTCAAAATTCATAACAATCCTAGCAGATTTGACACTGACAGTTTACACATCCTGGTTTTTCTACTGCCCTTCTCTCCAACATGGCAAAGCGTACGACATCCCTAACTGCTCCTTAGAACTGGATCAGAGGAAAATCCTAGAGTGTAAGCTAACTCCCAGTCGTGCCCACCCCGACCTCAAGGAAGACACATGTTTGGATTCTTCTCAACAGCTCTATTGCAGGAACGCCTCAATGCTGCTATGGGGACCCCAGGAACCCAGAGAGGACTCCTTATATACACCCCAGCACAGGGAAAAGCTTTGTGTCCTCCTGGGATTGGTCAGTCTGCTGGCACCTTAGTTTGCATGCACCTGCTTGGGAGGGGTTGGCGCCAGATTTGGGCTAGCACCTGTGCAGTGATGTTGTTTACTGGCCGTAATGGAAACCGGTGCCATCTTTTAGGCATAGGCTGCCTACAACTCCCACTGTTGCTAAATAATTTCTAGAACTGCCAGAATCCTTAATTAGCTGTGACCACCCAGATTGGACACAGAAAAATATCACCTCCACTACTGTAGGATTAGAGCTCAAATGTGTCAGACAGAACAAGCCTTCCCAGAAATTCCCTTCCACACTAGGGGCAGACACAGCCCAAGTCTTGGAAATTTTAAATGTCGTAGAATCTTCTACTTTCCAGGGGCAACATTCATCATTCAAGGCACCAGGTCCTTTGCATGTATATTTCATTAAATACTCAGTGTCCACTGCAGCATTTCTAACTAGTATCTGGGGAAATCCAGCAGCCAAATATTAGTCAAATCCAAAACATAACAATTCAAGCAAGAAGTGGCAATGAATGTTAAAACAAGAAGTAGTTAATGGGAGGTGAATGGAAAAAGAAATAAAAAGGAAAGAACATGTATGTTCCTAGACATGCTATAGTAGAAATGTATTGCGGATACATGTAAGAGTAGAGTTAGAGACAGGGAAACCTTAGAGAGTTCAGAGTCAACTGGCACCTGAGCCATGAGAAGATAGGAGGAAGAGGAGAGGAAAGCCAGACTAAGAGATGAGGTGGGTAAATGATAGAACAAAAAGACAATATAACTAATTTGGGTGAATTTCATAAGGAAGGGAAGCAGAGAGAAGTGCAGCCAAACACCTGGGATCCAGGGTGGTTTTGCAAGCCATACACTGTAAAAGGTAGGGATAGGGTATTTTGGGAGAAACTGATATCATGGTGATCTTTGGTTTGTCAAATAGGCATCTGAGCCATTTGTGCCAGAGTATGAGACTTAACAATAGTGAGACCTCTGGGCATGGTGGCACACGCCTTTAATTCCAGCATTGGGGAGGCAGAGGCAGGTGGATTTCTGAGTTCGACGCCAGCCTGGTCTACAAAATGAGTTCCACGACAGCCAGGGCTATACAGAGGAACCATGTCTTGAAAAACCAAACCAAACAAACAAACATAAGATTAGGAGACCATATACAATTAAATGATTTAATTATAATATCAAAATTATTTTATAATAAAAATATTTTAAAATTTATTTTAAACGTTGAAATAGGATTTGTGGCTGAAAATTATCCAAGTATTGGACCTATATACTAAAAGAGACCAGGTATTACTCATACCTTTTCTCTGGATGTGCATTGTAAACTTGGAATAGGAACATACCTACTAGGCACAGACACAGCAATTTGTCAAGAACTTGTGTGTTGCTTCAATGCATATAACTATAGATATTTAGTTTCTAAAAATTAATTAATTACCTTCTCTAGATTCTTGATTGCACTGTCCTGTGAACCTCCTGTGTTTTCACATTTGGACTTGTCTTGCTCAACTAACACTGGTAACATTAGTATTCACTGACAACTGAAACTACTGTCAAAGAAAGAAACCTCTCCTCTTCCTTCTTCCCTGTTCCTTTGTTTGCGGTGATTACACCATTTTCAAAGTTAATCAATAAACATAATTCATACTAAAGTCCCTCTTTTTCTGTAATTTCCCCCAAGAAAGCCATGGAGATGAGAGTGCATTCATTAATATTCTCTCTCTCTCTCTCTCTCTCTCTCTCTCTCTCTCTCTCTCTCTCTCTCTCTCTCTCTCTCTCTCTCTCTCTCTCTCTCTCTCTCTCTCTCTCTTCCCTCATTGACCATGCAGGACAAAGTCTTGAAGAATTTACATGCTTCTCTTAGGCACTGGACAGCAGAGTTCAGAATAGGTGTTTAAAGATATTACATAGCAAAAGGAAAGGCTCAGCTACAGAAAAAAAATGCTCTAAAGAGAAATAATCACAGCACTTGAGAAAAAATAATAAAACAATTAATTCTCCAAAGACTGTATAATAGGAATAAAAGATAATCAGGGAAGTGGTACTATAAGAATAAGAAATTTTTCCCCTGTGCCCATATCTTCGAGGCTTTTCCCTATTTTCTCCTCTATAAGTTTCAGTGTCTCTGGTTTTATGTGGAGTTCCTTAATCCACTTAGATTTGACCTTAGTACAAGGAGATAGGAATGGATCAATTCGCATTCTTCTATGTGATAACCATCAGTTGTTCCAGCAGCATTTGATGAAAATGCTGTCTTTTTTCCACTGGATGGTTTTAGCTCCCTTGTCAAAGATCAAGTGACCATAGGTGTGTGGGTTCGTTTCTGGGTCTTCAATTCTATTCCATTGGTCTACTTGTCAGTCGTTATACAAGTACCATGCAGTTTTTTATCACAATTGCTCTGTAGTACAGCTTTAGGTCAGGCAAAGTGTGGACACTTTGCCCCTTCTTAGAATTGGGAGCAAAACACCCAGGGAAGGAGTTACAAGGACAAAGTTTGGAGCTGAGACAAAAGGATGGACCATCTAGAGACTGCCATATCTGGGGATCCATCCCATAATCAGCTTCCAAATGCTGACAGCATTGCATACACTAGCAAGATTTTGCTGAAAGGACCCAGATATAGCTGTCTCTTGTGAGACTATGCCGGGGCCTAGCAAACACAGAAGTGGATGCTCACAGTCAGCTATTGGATGGATCACAGGGCCCCCAATGGAGGAGCTAAAGAAAGTACCCAAGGAGCTAAAGGGATCTGCAACCCTATAGGTGGAACAACAATATGAACTAACCAGTACCCCCCAGAGCTGTGTCTCTAGCTGCATATATATCAGAAGATGACCTAGTAGGCCATCAGTGGAAAGGGAGGCCCATTGGTTGTGCAAACTTTATATGCCTTAGTACAGGGGATTGCCAGGACAAAGAAGTGGGAGTGGGTGTGAGGAGGAGTGGGTGGGTGAGCATGTGGGGGATTTTTAGGATAGCATTGGAAATGTAAATGAAATAAATACCTAATAAAAAGAGAAAAAAAATAATAAATTTAAAAAGTGTTACCAATGATTGACTTCTTAGAAAGATAGATATATCGGAAATCATGAATAGCTACAGTAAGTTTCAAAAAGAGCAGGACATTCCCAAGTAGGGGAAATGGCATCAATAAGATAATGTATGATCCTGTCGCTATATGCAACATTAGCTGCTGAAACATATCACCTACCACACACAGCTATAGTCAATAGAACCAGATTCATATTTTATCCTGTCCCGAGGGATTCAGTTATTCATGAGTGCGAGGGGGACCACAAACCTGGAAGAAAATGGGAGGAAGGGAAGGAGAAGCAGAGACCAAGAAAGGTGCCTATCCGTTTATTATGCTGAGGTGCCTTGTTTTAAAGCATACATGGCGGGGAATAGGGAGGGGTAGAGGGGGAATTTTACAAAGAACAAAGAAGCAGGCATCTGCTGACATGAGGGCCGAAGTCAGGTTCTAGGCAGTGGGCACTCTGTGTCTTATCTCTGGAACATAGATCCTCCTTAACAGCCTTGGGGTATCTGGCCAGGCTCAGGCGTAACTCATTTCCTTGGATGGCATGAGAGTCAGGAAGAGATAGGGAAGAGGGGACTATAATTCAGCTTTTATAACCTCAGGTGCCAGGAAGGGAATAGGGAGGAGGGAGTAATAACCAGCTCCTAGCACGAGGCCATTTGGCTGTCAGGGAGATTGTGAAGGGCTCGCTTTCTCACGGGATAGTCTCTGACAATATTTCTGAGTGGATTCAACTAGATCGTCCATATTTGCTTCAAAATAACCTCCTGAAGGTTATGTTGGTATAGAGACACATCTGGGAAATTTTATTCACGTGCATGACTTAATAAATGTTGGGGAATTACAGAATCACTCAGTTTACCCCACCAGGCCCTTAATCTACAGTGTGTGAGCTAGCTATTGTCTACATTATTTCATCCTGAAGTGTACACAGTAAACTGTTCTTCCTGTTCTGATTTGAAGGAAGAAGCCATGCTCCACATGCAAGTCCTTTTCCTTTTACTGCAAAGGACTGTTCATTACAAGACTAAAATGAGTAATGCCTCTCTAGTGGCACAGTCATTAAACTCACAAATTTATGAAGTTTAGCAAGGTCAAGCATGAGATCCAGGTGACCACATACCTTGTTTCATAAACATTTTTCTACAAGGCTACCAGCTTTATTCATAACAGTGAACGTCTTAGTGTGAACACACACCATGACCAAGGCAACTCTTATAAGGACAACATTTAATTGGGTCTAGCTTACAGGGTCATAGATTCAGTCCATTACCATCAAGGTGGGAGCATGGCAGCATCTAGTCAGGCATGGTACAGGCAAATCTGAGAGTGCTACAGCTTTATCTGAAGACTGCTAGTGGAAGACTAGCTTCCAGGCATCTGGGATGAAGGTCTTAAATCCCACAGCACAGTGACACACCTATTCCAACAATGCCACATCTCCAAATAATGCCAAGAAGATTCAAATCATGTTAGTTAGCAATATGAAAAATATTAAATGTCCCTTGACTGAATAATGGTCAAAGAAAATGAGGAAAAGGCTGGCTTAGCAGGTAAGAATGCTCCTCTGAAAGTCCTGATTCAAATCCCAGCAACCACATGGTGGCTCACAATCACTCACATTGAGATCTGACACCCTCTTCTGATTTGTCTGAAATCAGCTACAGTGTACTTATGTATAATAATAAACAAATCTTTGGGCTGGAGCAAGCAGGGACTGAGCAAGCATGGTTGACGGGAGTGAGCAGGCTTCCTAAAATTTATTTCCCAACAACTACATAAAGGCTCACAACCATCTGTACAGCTACAGTGTACTCACATACATAAAATAAATACATCTTTTTTTAAAATAAGAAGAAAACGAGGTAAATCTACACAATGGAATACTGTTTAGCTATTAAAAATAAAGACATCATGAATTTTTCAAGCAAATGGATAGATCTTGAGAATATCATCCTGTGTGACATAGTCCAGTCCCAAAAGGACATACAAGATATGTACTCACTTATACATGGATAATATCCATAAAATGTAGGTACCATGTCACATTATACTGACTCCAAAAAGTTAAACCAGAAGTAAGGCCCAAGCAGGACACCTGAATCTCACTTAGAAGGAGCAATGAAATAGTCATATGAGAACGATGGAAGGAGGGAGCTGGGAGGGAAGAGGGATTTGGAGGGAAATGTGGGTTTCAGAACTGGGTTTGGGGAAGGACAGGATAAATGGGTTAGATGGCCAGAAAAATTAATAGAAATGTGCAAAAGATGGGGGGGGGGAGGTGGGAAGCATTTCCAAGGTGAGAGAGAGACCTGGGATAAGGGAAGTGCCTAAGAATCAATGGAGGTGACCTTAGCTGTGACTCACTACAATCACAATAAGGAACCTGAAGAGGCTGCCTCCTGCTGCCAGGCAGGAACCCCAGTGGAGCTATAGAAACAACAATCCACCAACAACACTTTCAATCCAAAATTTATCCTGTGTACAAGAATTGCAGGAATAAGGAATAGAGGAGAGACAAAAGGAATGGCTAGCCAATAACCACACCAAATAGAGCCATCCCATGAGCAAGCACCTATTCCTGCAACTATTAATGGTACTCTGTAATGATTACACACAGGAGTGTGCGGTCCTCTGAGGGTCTCCAAAAAGCATCTTAATCAGACACATGTAAACATCCACAGCAAACCAGTAGATGGATCTTGGGGACTCTTCAGTAACAACAGGAAGAAGGATTGTGGCTCCCAAGGGGATAGGAACTCCACAGGAAAAACAACAGTGTCAACAAAACTGGACTCTTAGGGCTCTCCTAATCTGCACCATGAATAAAAGAACATAAGTGGACTAGATCTAGGCCTCCCTGAACATATGTGTAGATGTAGTTCAGCTTTAATCAGTGTCCCAAACAACTGGAAAGGAGGCCATCCCTAAAGTTGTTTCCTATACATGCAATACATTCTACTCGTTGGGCTGCCCTAGCTGGCCTCAGTGGGAAAGTAACAGACTAATCACAGAACCTAGCAGAGACATTAACTGTCAGATTTATTTTTTTGGAGGGGAGAATACCCAGGGGAGACCCCACCTGCTCAGAACTGAAAAAAAGTTTGGATGGTAGGAAGGACTGTGGTGATGGGGGTGACCAGGAGGCAGACAGTGAGTGGGATTTAAAGTGAATAAGTAAAATAAATATATAAATTGATAAAATAAACAAAAGAGTTCTGTGATTTAAGCATATCAAACTTGTATGGTTCCTGAATGTAATTGCTGATGGAACTCAAAAGGAAGAAGCTATGAATGGAAGAATTAGTTATCTTAGATAATATGAAATTAAAAAAGAGAGATATACAGTGTTCAAAACTAGTGGTGAATACATCAATATCTAGAACTTATTCCAGTGAAAGTAGAGAATCAACACTTCAAGGGATATTGTATCAGAAGGAAAGGAAGAAGAGAAGGAGAGGAGGCAGGGAATATAGGAGGGAGAGAGGGAGGGAGGGAGGGAGGGAGGGAGGGAGGAAGGGAGGGAGGGAGGGAGGGAGGGAGGGAGGGAGGGAGGGAGGGAGGGAGGGAGGGAGGGAGGGAGGGAGGGAAAGAAAGAAAGAAAGAAAGAAAGAAAGAAAGAAAGAAAGAAAGAAAGAAAGAAAGAAAGAAAGAAAGAAAGAAAGAAAGAAAGAGGATTGACTGCAGGTAGTTTTATTTTCCTTTTTTGCTTAGGATAAATACCTTTGAGATTCTGAAATTCCTACCAATACATTAGGGATGAGTTTTCCAACCTTTGGGTTGTGACCTCTCTGGGTTCAGAGAACCCTTCAGCAGTGGTCATCTAAGATGATCAGGAGATCAGAAAATTATACTATAACTTATAACAGTAGTAATATTAAAGTTATGACTTAGAAAATGATATATAATCATGTTGGGTGGGTCAATACAACATGGGAACCTGTATTACCATGTCACAGAACTAGTTAGGGTGAAAACAGCTGATTTAAATTAATTATACAATTTTATGGGATTTTGGGATCAATCAAGATGTTTGTGAGTTTTAGTTGAGTAGTCTACTAACTGAATCTTATGCACATATTCTGAACAGAACCTAAAGGTAAAGAACAAATATAATTCAGTTTCCATGAAGAATCATGTGAACTATGTTTTAAGTACATTTTTGCTCCGTTCACGTATTTTATCAGTGAGCAGATGAAGTGTGATTTTTTTCTGACCTGAACAAAATAATGTAGCACTTAGGGGCAAATATTATGCGTAGGATGCTTAGAATCAAAGTTATGATGTGTAGACGTCCCTATCCACCATGACCTTCTCTGTGGTATTGTGGTAGACTGGGAGGAATGTGACCCAGATGGTGCTTAATACCACTGTGCTGAAAGTAAGGAACTTCTCTTCACTAAATGTGTCAGTGTAACAGAGGTCCTTTGCCTTTGAGTATCACTTAATTTTAATGTCATGGGGAAGGGGAGACTCAAAAGCTCTCGCCATAGGAAGATATGTTGCTCATATTATCTCAAACCTGTGATCATAAACAGGCATTGGTTTTGGTGGGTAGTGGGAAGGCAGATATGAAAAGTAATGATACACTTTCTAGAAATTCCTAACATTGCACTCTATGTTCAGTTTAGCTCATAAATTTCACTAAGAGTTTAGAAACTGGAAGAAAAAAAGATCATGGGATCATCCTTCAACAATATATATTTTTTTAATTTTTATGCACATGTGCTCATAGATAATATTGGTCAAGTTCACATTTAAAGGATTATGTACTTATAATGGATCCCTATGGTCAGTGCCCTATTGCTAATAATGCATACAATGACAGCTTAAGCAGTTTCAAGCTATTTCTCCCATCATATTTAAATCTCCTAAAGGCACTGTCATTTATCAAATGGATGTGAGAATTTGAGCCATTTTCTCTACATTACAGACTGAAATACAAAACGAAGAAGAGGGAGCACATAATCTATCTGAAGCATTTGCCATCAAATGGTTTTTATACTGTTCTTTTATTTAGGATGTGAAGAAATATAATCAAGCATTTAAAAGCTTAAGTTGCCAGATCTCTGAGAAGCAAATGACTATTACAGTATAGTGTTAAAATCCAAAAAGTTGGCCAGCCCTGCCATCTCTGCCTGAACCCACCAGAGGCTACCAGAAGCCCTAGAGTACTCTCCATGCCACAGGACCTAGGGATCGCCTGAGGATCATCAGTGAGTGAAATGCCACATCAGCTCCAAAGAATAGCAGAGATTCTTGTGCCAGCAGGAACAGGGACAAGGGAACCCTACCCGACCAGAGGCTGGGATTCTTTCCAGTTGGGGCCAGCCCAGCCATCTTATACCTGAACCCAGGCGAGGGCGCCAAGAACCCAGAGGACTCTTCATGCCACAGGACCTCTAGCACAACCGGAACATCGAGATCACAAGTGAGTGAAGCACAACATCAGCTACAATGAATCGAAGAAGGTTTTATGCCGGTAGTAACAGGGACAGAGGAAGCCCACCCAACCAGAGGCTGGGATCCTATCAGGTCAGGACCAGTCCCACCATCTTCTGAGTGAACCCAGCTGAGGGCATCCAGGGCCGCAAAGGACTCTCCATGCCTCAGGACCCCTAGCACACACAGGACCTCTTTATCACTGGAGAGCACATGGGCGACAGAAGCAACAGAACTTCTTGAACAGGGTCCCTTCAGCCCTTCATCCTCAGCCAGGAGGCAGAGCTGAGACACAGATCCCTGGGCATCTTTCTTCCCAGGGGAGAGTAGGCCTACTGGAAGGGCTCTGACCCCAGGACTCAGGAAGTGGATCAGAGCTCCAGACTTCTGGACACCTGCCCTGCAAGAGGAGAGCTTGCCTGCAGAGAGTGATCTGACCACTGGGACTCAGATGAGAGTTGGACTCCCAGGAGTGCTGACAGAGGCTAACAAAATCACAGGATGATCAAGCTCCAGCCAGAGACAGATTGCAAATTGATACCAGAGATTAGCAGAGGGCAAAAGGTAAACGTTAGAATCTTATTAACAGAAACCAAGAACACTGGACATCATCAGAACCCAGTATGCCCACCACAGTGAGTCCTGGATACCCCAACACACCCAAAAAGCAAGACTGGGACTTAAAATCATATCTCATGATGGTGGTAGAAGATTTTAAGAATAGAATTAATAACTCACTTAAAAAATACAGGAGGAGGGACCAGTCTGCGCATGTGAGATTGCAGACTGCAGAAGCTACACAGCTTCTGGGACAAGCAGAAGCAACATAGTTTCTGGGAAAGGCAGAAGCAACACAGCTTCTGGGACAGATCCCATTTTGGGATCCAGACATCAGGGCACCTTCCCCGCCAGAGGAGAGGTGTCCACCCGGGAGGGCTCTGACTGCCTGAGCAGGTGAGGGAGCCATCTTGGGCCCCAGCTCCCTCAGAGACCAGTCTGTGCAGGGCAGCTTGCAGACTGTGAAGGGTGAGCAGGCAGAATGCAGAAGCGACACAGCTTCTGGGACAGATGCCATTTCAGGCTCCAGAAATCTGGGCACCTTCCACACCAGAGGAAAGGTGCCCACCCAGGAGGACTCTGAATGCCTGAGCAGGTGAGGGATCCCAGGTCCCTCAGAGACTAGTCTGTGTAGGTGAGAGTGCGGACTACAAAAGTGACACAGCTTCAGGAACAGGCAGAAGTGACACAGCTTCTGTAACAGACAGACCCTGTTTCAGGCTCCAGACATCCAGGCACCTGCCCTGCCAGAGGAGAAGTGCCCGCCAGGGAGGGCTCTGACTACCTGAACAAGTGAGGGAGCCATCTTGGGTCCTGGGTCCCTCAGAGACCAGTCTGTGCAGGTGAGAGTGTGGACTGCAAAATTGACACAGTTTCTGGGACAGGCAGAAATGACACAGTTTCTGGGACAGACCCCGTTTCCAGCTCCAGACATCTGAGCACCTTCCCTGCCAGAAGAGAGTTGTCTGCCTGGGAGGGCTCTGACCACCAGAGCAGTTGAGAGAGCTTGCAGACTGCAGAGGCAACACATCTTCTGAGACAGGCCCTGTTTCGGGCCTTCATCTTCAGCCAGGAATTAGGTCTGAATGCCAGACATCTGTGTACCTTCCCTGCAAGAGGAGTGCATGCCGGCAGAGAGTGCTCTGACCACTGACCTTCAGGAGAGAGCTGGACTCCCAGGACTGCTGACAGGGGCTAACAGAATCACAGGAGGAACAAGCTCCAACCAGAGACAACTATAACAACTAACTCCAGCGAAAGGCAAATTTAAGAATCACACTAACAGAAACCAACACCACTCACCATCATCAGAACCCAGCACTTCCACCCCATCCAGTCCTGGATACCCCAACACACCTGAAAAGCAAGAATTGGACTAAAAGTCATATGTCATGATGCTGATAGAGGACATCAAGATGGCATTAATAACTCACTTAAAGAAATACAGAAGAAAAAGACTTAGAAGTCCTTAAAGAGGAAACACAAAAATACCTTAAAGTATTACAGGAAAACATAACCAAACAGGTGATGGAATTGAACAAAACCATCCAAGACCTAAAAAGGGAAGTAAAAGCAATAAAGAAAACCCAAAGGGAAACAACTCTGGAGATAGAAACCCTAGGAAAGAAATCAGGAACCATAGATGAGAGCATCAGCAACCGATATGAGAATGAAAGAGAGAATCTCAGGTGAAGAAAAATCCATAGAAAACATGGGCACAACAATCAAAGAAAATGCAAAATGCAAAAAGATCCTAACTCAAAACATCCAGGAAATACAGGACAAAATGAGAAGACCAATCCTACAGATAATAGGAGTAGATGAGAATGAAAAATTTCAACTTAAAGGGCCATCAAATATCTTCAACAAAATTATAGAAGTAAACTTCACAAACCTAAAGAAAGAGACGCCCATGAACATACAAGAAGCCTACAGAACTCCAAATAGACTGGACCAGAAAAGAAATTCCTACTGACGCATAATAATCAGAATAACAAATGCACTAAATAAAGATAGAATATTAAAAGCAGTAAGGGGAAATTGTCAAGTAACATATAAAGATAGACCTATTAGAACTACTCCAGACTTTTCAGCAGAGACTATGAAAGCCAGAAGACCCTGGACAGATGTTATGCAGACCCTAAAAGAACACATATGCCAGCCCAGATTTCTATATCCAGCAAAACTCTCAATTACCATAGATGGGGAAACCAAAGTATTCCATGACAAAACAAAATTCACACAATATCTTTCCATGAATCAAGCCCTTCAAAGGATAATAATGGGAAAACACCAACACAAAGATGAAAACTACACCCTAGAAAAATCAAGAAATTAATCCTTCAACAAAACTAAAAGAAGACAGCCACAAGAACAGAATCTCAACTTAAACAACTAAAATAACAGGAACCAACAATTACTTTTCTTTAACTTCTCTTAACATGAATGGACTCAATTCCCCAATAAAAAGACATAGACTAACAGACTGACTAAACAAACAGGACCCAACATTTTGCTGCTTGCAGGAAACCCACTTCAGAGAGATAGACAGACACCTCAAAGTAAAAGGGTGGAAAACAATTTGCCAGGCAAATGGTCCAAAGGAACACGCTGGAGTAGCGATTCTAATATGGAATAAAATTGACTTACAACCCAGTTATCAAAAAAGGGGGAGGCACTTCATACTCATCAAAGGTAAAATCTACCAAGATGAACTCTTAATTCTGAATATCTATGCTCCAAATGCAAGAGCAGCCACATTCATTAAAGAAACTTTAGTAAAGTTCAAAGCACACATTGCACCTCACACAATAATAGTGGGAGACTTCAACACCCCATTCTCATCAATGGAAAGATCCTGGAAACAGAAACTAAACAGAGAAACATGGACACTAACAGAAATTATGAAACATATTATCCTAAAACAAAAGGACATACATTCTTCTCAGCACCTCATGGCACTTCCTCCAAAATTGACAATATAATTGGTCAAAAAACAGGCCTCAACAGATACAAAAATATTGAAATTATCCCATGCATCCTATCAGACCACCATGGACTAAGGCTGATCTTCAATAACAAAATGAATAATAGAAAGAAAACATTCACATGGAAACTGAACAACACTTGATTGAATGATTCCTTGGTTAAGGAAGAAATAATGAAAGAAATAAAAAACTTTTTAGAGTTTAATGAAAAATGAAGCCACAACATACCCAAACTTATGCGACACAATGAAGGCAGTTCTAAGAGGAAAACTCATAGCCCTGAATGCTTCCAAAAAAGAAACTAGAGAGAGCATACACTAGCAGCTTGACAGCACACCTAGAAGCTCTAGAATGAAAGGAAGCAAATTCACCCAAAAGGAGTAGATGGCAGGAAATAATCAAACTTAGGGCAGAAACCAACCATTTGAAAACAAAAAGGACTATACAAAGAATCAACCAAACCAGAAGCTATTTCTTTGAGAAAATCAACAAGATAGATAAACCCTTAGTCATACTACCTAGCATGGCACAGGGAGAGTATCCTAATTTTAAAAATCAGAAAAAAAAAGGAGACATAACAACAGAACCTAAGGAAATCCAAAACACCATCAGATCCTACTACAAAAGGCTATACTCAATAAAACTGGAAAACCTGGATGAAATGGACAACTTCCTAGACAGATACCAGTTAGAAAAGTTAAATCAGGATCAGATTAATGATCTTAACAGTCCCATTTCCCCTAAAGAAATAGAAGCAGTCATTAATAGTCTCCCAACCAATAAAAGCCCAGAACCAGATGGGTTTACTGCAGAGTTTTATCAGGCCTTCAAAGAATACCAAATTACAACTCTCCTAAACTATTCCACAAAATAGAAACAGATGGGAGTCTACCCAATTCATTCTATGAAGCCACAATTACTCTGATATCTACACCAACAAAGATCCATCAAAGAAAGTGATCTTCAGACCAATTTCCCTTATGAATATCGATGCAAAAATAGTCAATAAAATCCTCACAAACTGAATCCAAGAACACATCAAAAATGATCATCCATCATGACCAAGTAGGCTTCATCCCAGGAATGCAGGAATGGCTTAATATACAGAAATTCATCAACATAATACACTGTATAAACAAACTCAAAGACAAAAGCCACATGATCATCCCGTTAGATGCTGAGAAGGCATTTGTCAAAATCCAACACCCCTTCATGATAAAAGTCTTGGAAAGAACAGTTATTCAAGATCCATATCTAAACATAATAAAAGCAACATACAGCAAACCAATAGCCAACATCAAGCTACATGGAGAGAAACTCGAAGCAATCCCACTAAAATCAGGGACTAGATAAGGCCATCCCCTTTCTCCCTACCTATTCAATATAGTATTTGAATTCCTAGCCAGAGCAATTACACAAAAATATTGATCAAGGGAATACAAATTGGAAAGGAAGAAGTAAAAATATTAATGTTTGCAGAAGATATGATAGTATATATGTTACCCCAAAAATTCCACCAGAGAACTCCTAATCCCGATAAAGAGCTTCCGAGCAGTAGCTGGATATAAAATTAACTCAAACAAATCAGTGGCCTTTCTCTAAACAAAGGATAAACATGATGAGAAAGAAATTAGGGAAACAACACCCTTCACAATTGTAACCCCCCCCCCATCCTGAAGCAGGCTGATCCAGACCTTGACCTTGCTGCCACTAAGGAAATTACCTAGGGTGGAGCCTTCCTTCAGCCACTGCTGCTGTTCTCCTTAAAGACACTGATACCTGCTGAGAGACTGCTGAGCTATTCCGGAGACTACACCCTATCCTACTCTTCGTCACCTGCAGCTGCTTCCAGGCCCCAAGAATGAATTGGTGGGAATGGGCCTCCTACCTCCCCATCCCCTTTATAAGCACATTTGCTATTAAACATTTGAGCTTTGGTCAGGAACCTTGACTTAGCTTCATTTTTCTCTCGACCACCTAGTTCCCCTCTCTTTCAGCTCCGGCCTACCACTGAGGTGTACCCGGTTCATGTGAACCCCAGGCCAAGTCGCAACAGTCTGGCACCTGGGCCAGGGACCTTAGGAAGGTCAGGAAGATGCTGAAAGAATGCTGTTTTGTGTGGAGCTCCACAGGAAGAAAAAGAAAAGGATCATATCAGGTACCGAAGCAACAAGTACACAGGCTAGCGCTAGCTTAAAACTTCATTTTATAAAGTGTTGCTAGAGGTACAGGAGGATACAGGCTAAGTTTATAATCAGTGCTAACCCAATGCTGGTTTCCACCTAGGTTAGCAGCGAATTATTTGGAACTAGGAACTCAATCAGGCAGTTGTCCGCAGTTTTTCAAGAGCTGCATCAGGCAAGAGGAATAGGGTTTAAAAGAATTGAATCAGGCAATTGTCCGCAGTTTTCAAGAATTGCTTCAGGCAAGAGGAGTAGGGCTTGAGGTACAATTCTTAGAAATTTTTTAGATAGGATAGATTCCTGTTGCCCAAGGTTCAAGGAAGAAAATACTTTAGATATCAGAACCTGGGAGAAAATTGGAAACACCTTGAAAATCACTCAGGCAGATAATTTCCCCCTTTGCCTCTGGGCGCTCATAAAACATGCTATTGAAAAGGTGATCTCGATCTACTCACAACACCAGCCACGGGATATTAAGACTTCAGGTGATCCGGCCACCATCCCAGCCAGAGGACAGGTATCTGCCCGGCCCGGGAGCCCTTTGCCTCAGGAGCAGCGGAAGCCATCTTGGTTCCGGAACTCCGCCGAACTTAGGAACTTAGTCTGCACAGGTGAGAGTGTGCACCACAGAACCTGACAGCTTGTGGGACAGGCAGAAGCCACAGTGCCTTTGAGGCAGTGCTCTTTTTGGGCCCTAGACATCCTGTCACCCTCCATGCCAGAGGACAGGTGCCACCCGGCCCAGGAGCCCTTTGCCTCAGGATCAGAGGAAGCCATCTTGGTTCCGAGACACCGCCGAACTTAGGAACTTATTCTGCACAGGTGAGAGTGTGCACCACAGAAGCTGACAGCTTCTGGACAGGCGGGAGCGACAGAGCCTCTGAGGCAGCACCCTTTTGGGGCCCCAGACATCCGGCCGCCCTCCAGGCCAGAGGACAGGTGTCCACCCGGCCCGGGAGGCTTTTCCCTCTAGATTGGCGGTAGCCATCTTGGTTGCGGGACTCCACCGAACATAGTCTGCACAGGTGAGAATGTGCACCACACAAGCAGACAGCTTCTGTGACGCCAAAGCAACACAGCTTCTGGGAAAGGTGCTCTTTTGGGCCATCATCTTCAACCAGGAGGAGGTCCAAACACCAGATATCTGTGCACCTTCCCTGTAAGAGAAGAGCTTGCCAGCAGAGAGTGCTCTGAACACTGAAACTAAGAGGAGAGAACCTGTCTCGCAGGTCTGCTGATAGAGGATAACAGAATCACCAGAAGAACAATCTCTAAACAGAGACATCTATAACAACTAACTCCAGAGATTACCAGATGGCGGAAGGTAAACATAATAATCTTACTGACAGAAACGAAGAGCACTCACCATCATCAGAACCCAGCACTCTCACTTTGCCCAGTCCAGGGCACCCCAACACACCAGAGAAGCTAGACCCGGATCTAAAAGCATATCTCATGATGATCGTAGAGGACATCAAGAAGAACTTTAATAGCACACTTAAAGAAATACAGGAGAACACTGCTAAACAGGTAGAAGACATTAAAGAGGAGCACAAAAATCACTTAAAGAATTGCAGGAAAACCAGACCAAACAGGTGATGGAATTGAATAAAACCATCCAAGACCTAAAAAGGGAAGTAGACACAATAAAGAAAACCCAAATTGAGGCAACGCTGGAGATAGAAACCCTAGGAAAGAAACCTGGAACCATAGATGCGAGCATCAGCAACAGAATACAAGAGATGGAAGAGAGAATCTCAGCTACAGAAGACTCCATAGAGAACATCAGCACAACAATCAAAGAAAATACAAAATCCAAAAAGATCCTAACTCAAAACATCCAGGAAATCCAGGACACAATGAGAAGACCAAACGTACGGATAATAGGAGTAGATGAGAATGAAGATTTTCAACTCAAAGGACCAGCAAATATCTTCAACAAAATTATAGAAGAAAACTTCCCAAACCTAAAGAAAGAGATGCCCATGAACATACAAGAAGCCTACAGAACTCCAAATAGACTGGACCAGAAAAGAAATTCCTCCTGACACATAATAATCAGAACAACAAATGCACTAAATAAAGATAGAATATTAAAAGCAGTAAGGGAAAAAGGTCAAGTAACATATAAAGGAAAGCCTATCAGAATTGCACCAGATTTTTCACCAGAGACTATGAAAGTCAGAAGATCCTGGACAGATGTTATACATAAACTAATAGAACACAAATTCCAGCCCAGGCTTCTATACCCAGCCAAACTCTCCATTACCATACATGGAGAAATCAAAGTATTCCACGACAAAACCAAATTCACACATTATCTTTCCACGAATCCAGCCCTTCAAAGGATAATAACAGAAAAAAAAATACAAAAACGGAAACCACATCCTAGAAAAAGCAAAAAGGTAATCCCTCAACAAACCTAAAAGAAGACAGCCAGAAGAACAGAATGCCAACTCTAACAACAAAAATAAAAGGAAGCAACAATTACTTTTCCTAAATATCTCTTAATATCAATGGACTCAATCCCCCAATAAAAAGACATAGACTAACAGACGGGATACACAAACAGGACACAAAATTTTGCTGCTTACAGGAAACTCATCTCAGAGAAAAAGATAGACACTACCTCAGATTGAAAGGCTGGAAAACAATTAACAGGCAAATGGTAGGAAGAAACAAGCTGGAGTAGCCATCCTAATATCTAATAAAATCGACTTCCAACCCAAAGTCATCAAAAAAGACAAGGAAGGGCACTTCATACTCATCAAAGGTAAAATCCTCCAAGAGGAACTATCAATTCTGAATATCTATGCTCCAAATAAAAGGGCAGCCACATTCATTAAAGATACTTTAGTAAATCTCAAAGAACACATTGCACCTCACACAATAATAGTGGGAGACTTCAACACACCACTTTCACAAATGAACAGATCATGGAAACAGAAACTAAACAGGGACACAGTGAAACTAACAGAGGTTATGAAAAAAATGGATCTGACAAATATCTACAGAATATTTTATCCTAAAACAAAAGGATATAACTTCTTCTCAGCACCTCATGATACCTTCTCCAAAACTGACCACATAATTGGTCACAAACCAAGCCTCAACATATACAAAAATATTGAAATTGCCCCATGCATCCTATCAGATCACCATGGACTAAGGCTGATCTTCAATAATAAAATAAATAATAGAAAGCTAACACACACGTGGAAGCTAAACAACACTCTTCTCAATGATACCTTGGTCAAGGAAGGAATAAAGAAAGAAATTAATAACTTATTAAAGTTTAGGAAAATGAAGCCACAACATACCCAAACTTATGGGGCACAATGAAAGCATTTCTAAGAGGAAAACTCATAGCTCGGAGTGCATCCAAAAAAAAAAAAAAAAAAAAAACTTGAGAGAGCACACATTAGCAGCTTGAAAACACACCTAAATCTAAAAGAACAAAAGAAAGCAAATTCACCCAAGAGGATTAGACAGCAAAAATAATCAAACTCAGGGGTGAAATCAACCAAGTGGAAACAAGAAGAACTATTCAAAGAATCAACCAATCAAGAACGGGTTCTTAGAGAAAATCAACAAGAAAGATAAACCCTTAGCCAGACTCACTAGAGGGCAGAGGGAAAGTATTCTAATTAACAAAATCAGAAATGAAAAGAGAGACATAACAACAGATCCTGAAGAAATCCAAAACACCATCAGATCCTTCGAAAAAAGGCTATACTCAACAAAACTGGAGAACCTGGATGAAATGCACAAGTTTCTAGACAGATACCAGGTACCAAAGTTAAATCAAGATCAGGTTAAGGAGCTAAACAGTCACATATCCCATAAAGAAATAGAAGCAGTCATTACTACTCTCCCAACCAAAAAAAGCCCAGGACCAGATGGGTTTAGTGCAGAGTTCTATCAGACCTTTAAAGAAGATCTAATCCCAGTTCTTCACAAACTATTCAACAAAATAGAAACAGAAGGTACTCTACCCACCACATTCTATGAAGCCACAATTACTCTGATACATAAACCACAAAAAGACCCAACAAAGATAGAGAACTTCAAACCAATTTCCCTTATGAATATCAATGCAAAAAATCTTAATAAAGTTCTCGCTAATCGAATCCAAGAACACATCAAAACAATCATCCATTCTGACCAAGTAGGTTTCATCCCAGGGATGCAGGGATGGTTCAATATATGGAAATCCATCAACGTAATCCAGTATATAAACAAACTCAAAGACAAAAACCACATGATCATCTCGTTAGATGAGGAGAAAGCATTCGACAAGATCCAACACCCATTCATGATAAAAGTCTTGGAAAGATCAGGAATTCAACGCCCATACATAACCATGATAAAAGCAATCTACAGCAAACCAGTAGCGAACATCAAAGTAAATGGTGAGAAGCTGGAAGCAATCCCTCTAAAATCAGGGACTAGACAAAGCTGCCCACATTCTCCCTACCTATTCAACATTGTATTTGAAGTCCTAGCCAGAGCAATTAGACAACAAAAGGAGATTAAGGGGATACAAATTGGAAAAGAAGAAGTCAAAAAATCACTTTTTGCAGATGATATGATAGTATATATAAGTGACCCTAAAAATTCCACTAGAGAACTCCTAAGCCTGATAAACAGCTTCGGTGAAGTAGCTGGATATAAAATTAACTCAAACAAGTCAATGGCCTTTCTCTACACAAAGGATAAACCGGCTGAGAAAGAAATTAGGGAAACAACACCCTTCTCAATAGTCACAAATAATATAAAATAACTTGGCGTGACGCTAACTAAGGAAGTGAAAGATCTGTATGACAAGAACTTCAAGTCTCTGAAGAAAGAAATTAAAGAATATCTCAGAAGATATAAAGAACTCCCATGCTCATGGATTGGCAGGATTAACATTGTACAAATGGATATCTTGCCAAAAGCAATCTACAGATTCAATTAAATCCCCATCAAAATTCCAAATCAATTCTTCAAGGAATTAGAAAGGGCAATCTGCAAATTCATCTGGAACAACAAAAAACCTAGGATAGCAAAAACTCTTCTCAAGGATAAAAGAACCTCTGGTGGAATCACCATGCCTGACCTAAAGCTGTACTACAGAGCAATTGTGATAAAAAACTGCATGGTACTGGTATAACTACAGACAAGTAGACCAATGGAACAGAATTGAAGACCCTGAGATGAACCCACACACCTATGGTCACTTGATCTTTGACAAGGGAGGAAAAACCATCCAGTGGAAGAAAGACAGCATTTTCAACAAATGGTGCTGGCACAACTGGTAGTTATCATGTAGAAGAATGAGAATTGGTCCATTCCTATCTCCTTGTACTAAGGTCAAATCTACGTGAATTAAGGAACTCCACATAAAACCAGAGACACTGAAACTTATAGAGGAGAAAGTAGGGAAATGGCTCAAATATATGGGTACAGGGGAAAATTCATGAATAGAACAGCAATGGCTTGTGCTGTAAGATCGAGAATCGATAAATGGGACCTCATAAAGTTGCAAAGCTTCTGCAAGGCAAAAGACACCGCCAGTAAGACAAAAAGACCACCAACAGATTGGGAAAGGATCTTTACCTATTCGAAATTAGATAGGTGACTAATATCCAATATATATAAAGAACTCAAGAAGGTGGACTCCAGAAAATCAAATAACCCCATTAAAAAATGGGGCTCAGAACTGAACAAAGAATTCTCACCTGAGGAATACCGAATGGCAGAGAAGCACCTGAATAAAATGTTCAACATCCTTAATCATCAGGGAAATGCAAATCAAAACAACCCTGAGATTCCACCTCACACCAGTCAGAATGGCTAAGATCAAAAATTCAGGTGACAGCAGATGCTGGCAAGGATGTGGAGAAAGAAGAACACTCCTCCATTGTTGGTGGGATTGCAAGCTCTTACAACCACTCTGGAAATCAGTTTGGCGGTTCCTCTGAAAATTGGACATAATACTACCAGAGGATACAGCAATACCTCTCCTGGGCATATATCCAGAAGATGTTCCAACCAGTAAGAAGGACACATGCTCCACTATGTTCATAGCAGCCTTATTTATAAGAGTCAGAAGCTGGAAAGAACTCAGATGCCCCTCAACAGAGGAATGGATACAGAAAATGTAGTACATTTACACAATGGAGTACTACTCAGCTATTAAAAAGATTGAATTTATGAAATTCCTAGGCAAATGGATGGACCTGGAGGGCATCATCCTGAGTGAGGTAACACAATCACAAAGGAACTCACACAATATGTACTCACTGTTAAGTGGATATTAGCCCAAAAACTTAGGATACCCAAGATATAAGATACAATTTGTTAAACGCATGAAACTCAAGAAGAACGATGTCCAAAGTGGTAACACTGTGCCTCTTCTTAGAATTGGGAACAAAACACCCATGGAAAGAGTTACAGAGATAAAGTTTGGAGCTGTGACGAAATGATGGACCATCTAAAGACTGCCATATCCAGGGATCCATCCCATAATCAGCTTCCAAATGCTGACACCATTGCATACACTATCAAGATTTTGCTGAAAGGACCCAGATACAGCTGTCTCTTTTGAGACAATGCCGGGGCCTAGCAAACACTGTGGAGGCTCACAGTCAGCTATTGGATGGATCACAGGGCCCCCAATGGAGGAGTTAGAGAAAGTATCCAAGGAGCTAAAGGGATCTGCAACCCTATAAGTGGAACAACATTATGAACTAAACAGTACACCAGAGCTCTTGACTCTAGCAGCATATATATCAAAAGATGGCCTAGTCGGAGTGTATTAGGGACTTTTTGGATAGCATTGGAAATGTAAATGAGTAAAATACCTAATAAAGAAATTTTAAAAAAAGAAAAGAAAAGGTGATCTCGCAGGGGTCAGATAGTTCCCAGGCAGAGCATGATGAATCTTAGGAAGAGCACCTGTCAGAGAGGGTCTTCTCAAAAAAGGGTCCTCTCAGCTCTAAATTTGATAGATATAGAGACTCTGCTGATTAGCTAATTTTAGACAAAGAAGATCACTCAGACAGAGGATCCACCAAATATTTTGAGGAGGAATTGCCTCCTTGTAAGTCTCCTGCTCCACCTATAGCCTCCACCATGGGAGATGCTAATCAGAGGGACATGCAAATAAGCAAATTAGAGTTTGAAATTAGGCTGCAAAAATTGACTAATGAGCTTCAGGAGCTAAAAAGGATGTCAGATGCAGGGAGGAATAACTCTTCTGAAAAGTACCAAGTGCCACTAGGAAGAGCTATGAGTCAGGCTCGTGGAAGAGAACAGGGTACATCTGATGTGCTAGCCTTTCCTGTCATCGAGGTAATTGACCAGCAAGATACTAGAAACATACAATACCAGACTTTGGATTTCAAGTTGAAAAAGGAGTTAAAAACAGTTGTTGTGCAATATGGTCCTTCAGCACCTTTCAAACAAGCATTACTGGATATGGTCGTGGAGTCACACTTAACACCCCCACTCCTAGATTGGAAGACTCTATGTAAGGCTACCTTGTCAGGAGGAGATTTCTTGCTTTGGGATTCTGAATGTTGAGACGCCAGTAAGAAAGCTTACACTTTAAATGCTCAGACCAGTAATCCAGACTGGGATAGTAACATGCTTCTGGGAGACGGTCCGTATGAAGGCCAGGCTAATCAGATTGGTTTTCCCATTAGAGTGTACCCGCAGAATGCAGCGGCTGCCCGCCACGCCTGGGGACAGTTACCGGTTAGAGGGGATGTTGGTGGGTGTTTAGCTAGCATTAGGCAGGGTCCTGACGAGACTTACCAGAACTTTGTGGATAGGCTATTTATAGCAGCTAGTAGAATTCATGGAAAATCTGACACAGGAAGTTCTTTCATTATGCGATTGGCTTATGAGAACGCTAACACAATGTGTCGCACCACTATCCGGCCGCACAAAGGACAAACAGATTTAGCAGACTATTGATTTAGAGTCTTTGTGCAGAGATCGAGCCATCATATAATCATGGTTTGGCTTTCAGCTCCGCTTTGCAAGGAACCACCGTACAAACAATGTTCTCGCGGAAACAAGGAAATAATGAATGTTTTAAGTGTGGAAGTTTGGGTCATTTTAAAAGTGATTGTCCTAAGAATAAAGGTGCTGAGAGTGGGCAAGCAGGCCGTGTCCCAGGAATTTGTCCCGATGCTAAAAAGGGCAATCATTGGACTAAGGTGTGAAAACCCAAGCCAGGCATTCTGGGCCATTGTTGCCAGGAAAGGAGACGTGGGGCCATCCCCTGGCCCTGACCTACCTACAGAAAGCAGCTTATGGGGCCATGAACCTGCTGCCCAGCCAAAGAGATCAGTTTCTGAACTTGTCAGGGCAAAACCAGGAGGTGCAAGATTGGACCTCGGTTCCACCACCCACACACTATTAACCCTAGAAATGGGAGTCCAAACTCTGCCTACTGGATTCTTTGGACCTCTACCTGTAGAAACTTGTGGATTTCTTTTAGGACAAAGCAGTTCTGTTGTAAAAGGTCTGCAGACTTATCCAGGTGTTATAAATAATAATTATGAGGGAGAAATTAAAATCATAGTTGCTTCCCCTCATGGTGTTATAACTGTACCTGCTAATCAAGAAATTGCTCAACTTGTTTTAATCCCTCTACATTCACCACCATCCAGATTTGTTAAGAATGAGAGAGGACAAGGAGGCTTTGACTGCTCTGGTGTACATTGGGTTCAATCTATTACTAATCAGAGACCTAACCTTAAATTGACATTTGAAGGAAAAAGCTTTGAAGGATTGATAGATACTGGAGCTGATATAACAATTATTAGAGGTCAGGATTGGCCTTCAGCTTGGCCTTTGACTGATATGCTTACTCACCTTCAAGGAATTGGTTACGCTAGTAACCCAAAACGAAGCTCCAAATTGCTAACCTGGAGAGATGGTGAAGGCAAATCAGGACATATTCAGCCATATGTTATGTCAAATTTGCCTGTAACTCTACGGGGAAAAGATCTCTTGTTACAGATGGGTGTTATAATGTACAATCCTAATGAGATGGAGAATAAGCAGATGCTCAGACAGGGACTTTTGCCTGGTCATGGGCTAAAAAAGAAGGGAAAAGGAATTAAGACTGTTGAAGATCATAAACCTCACTCTAACACAAGAGGTCTGGAGTATTTTAGGTAGTGGCCACTATCTTGCCTGCATCCCACGAGGAAAAAATTCAATGGCTTAATGATATTCCGGTGTGGGTGGATCAGTGGTCTTTACCTAAAGAAAAGATAGAAGCCACCTCGTCGCTAGTGCAGGAGCAACTAGAGGCAGGACATTTAGTAGAATCTCAGTCGCCTTGGAATACACTAATTTTCATTATCAAGAAAAAATCTGGTAAATGGAGATTGTTACTATATCTAAGAAAAGTTAATGAGACCATGGTATCTTTGGGAACTTTACAATCTGGGCTTCTGTCCCAGGTAGCCATTCCAAAAGGATATTATAAAATTGTGGTAGATCTGAAGGATTATTTCTTTACTATTCCTTTGCATCCTAGGGATTGTGAAAGATTTACTTTCAGTGTTCCTTCAATAAATTTTAAGGAACCTATGAAAAGATATCAATGGACAGTTCTCCCACAGGGCATGGGTAATAGTCCTACCTCATGTCAAAAGTTTGTGGCACAAGCCATTCAGCCTGTGAGACAACAATGGCCTATGGTCTACATCATTCATTTCAAAGATGATGATTTGATGGTGGGAAAAGACCCCCCAGGATTTGCTTTTGTGCTATAGAGATTTACAAAAAGCTTTAGCTGATAAAGAATTACAGATAGCTCCTGAAAAGATACAAACTCAGGATCCTTATAATTATTTGAGTTTTAGAATTACTAATCAAGCTGTTTTCCCCTAGAAGATAGTTATTCACAGAGCAACTTAAAGACTTTGAATGGTTTTTCAAAAATTGTTAGGTGATATTAATTGCGTTTGCTCCTATTTAAAGCTTACTACAGGGGAGTTGAAACCTTTGTTTGATATTCTTAAAGGGAGTTCTGATTCTACCTCCCCTAGATCTTTAACCACACAAGTATTGCTGGCCTTACAACAAGTAGAAAAAGCTATTGAAGAACAATTTGTCACTGATTACTCTTTGCCTTTACCTCTGTTCATTTTTAATACGATTCATATGCCTACAGGATTGTTTTGGCAAAAGTCTCCTCTAATGTGCATACATTCGAGGATTTCTCCTAAACATAATATTCTTGCCATATTATGAAGCAGTAACTCAGATGATTATACTTGGAAGGAAGCAGGCACTAACCTATTTTGGTAAGGAGCCAGATATTATTGTTCAGCCTTACAACATAGGTCAAGACACTTGGCTGAAACAGCACAGTACATATTGGTTGCTTGCTCATATATGGTTTAAAGGAACTATAAACAGCCACTACCCTCAAGATAGGTTGATAAATTTTTAAATATACATGAGGTGATATTTTCTAATATGACTTCTTCACAACCCTTACACAATGCTGTTCTGGTATTTACTGATGGCTCCTCTGAAGAACGAGCTGGATTTCTTATAAATAATCAACAGGTAAGCATAAAGACTCCTGGCCTCTCATCTCATTTAGCGAAATTAACAGCAGTACTGATGTCTTTCAGTCTGTGAATGAGGCTTTTAATATATTTACTGATAGTTTATATGTTGCACAATCAGTACCCTTATTGGAGACCTGTGGAACGTTTAACTTTAATACACCAGCAGGATCCCTGTTTCACAATTATAGAACATCATTCTTGCCTGAAAACATCTGTTTTATATTGGCCACAGACGATCTCATTCTGGTCTTCATGGATCTTTAGCAGCAGGCAATGATTGCATCGGCAGAGCTCTAATAAGAGAGGACTTAAATTCAGATACTGTTTCTTTGGCCAAACGTTATCATGAAAAATTTCATCTCTCTAGCCATACCTTAAGGCTCGACATAAGATCACTAAGGAACAGGCACGAATGATCATAAAATAATGACCTAAATGTATTACATTATCTCCAGTGCCACATTTAGGACTTAATCCATGAGGTCTGATGCCTAAGCAAATTTGACAAATGGATGTAACTCATTATGCAGAGCTTGGAAAATTAAAATTTATACATGTTTGTATTGATACTTGTTCAGGATTTCTTTTTGCTTCTCTGCATACTGGAGAGGCCTCTAAAAATGTAATTGATCATTGCCTACAAGCCTTTAGTGCTATGGGATTGCCTAAACTTATTAAGACAGATAACGGGCCATCCTATTCTAGCAAAAATTTTACTTCATTTTGTAAAGAATTTGGTTTCAAACATAAAACTGGAATTCCTTATAACCCCATGGGACAAGGAATAGTTGAATGTGCTCATCGCACTTCAAAGAATTGGCTTTTAAAAACAAAACAGGGGCAGTTATATCACCCAAGGTCACCAAAGGCACATCTTGCTTTTGCTTTATTTGTTCTAAATATTTTGCAAACTGAGTTAAAGATCAGTCTGCAGCGGATTGCCACTAGCATCTTCTAGTTCTTATGCCATGGTAAAGTGGCAGGACCCATAAACTAATGAATGGAAGGGTCCAGACCTGGTCCTAATCTGGGGAAGGGGCTCAGTCTCTGTTTTTTTTTTTTTTTTTTTCACAAAAAGAAGATGGAGCACAATAGATGCCGGTAAGATTAGTTCATCAACTGGACACAGATCCTGAATCTTCCAGTAAGTATGACTCTGTCCTTGATTATAGCCAAAAGTCCTCTTTAGCCAAAAAGTTAATTTGGAGCACAGGCTCCTCTCCCCGAAAAAGTTACAGCCTTTCTATGATTCTCAAAGACACCTCCCCCACACCAGGAACTCTAAGTCTAAGCTTGATCATTGCTAATTTACTATTGAATGGAGTATCTGGACTTCCCTAAAGAAGATTTTGTACTGTTGCTTTTCACTGTCTCCCATTGTTTTTCAAGCAGTTTAGTCAACACCCTCAGCCTGACTTCAGCAGGTGTGCAGCCTCAACTCCAACAGCACAGGTGGCAGTTATTGATCTTCATGAAGAAGCATTCTAAGTACATATTGTGGCTTTGGTCTGAATTGGGAATAAGGTGTGCTAAAGAGGGCCAGACAGTCAAAGACAGGCACCCATATCTAGGAACCATACCAATCTAAGACAGAGGCACATGCCAAAAGGCCGTGGCTGTTGATAACACACCACAGAGCCATGTTTTGTGTGAAATAAACACAAACAAGCTACACAAAGCCTCCATGACATAATTGGATAGCTCGGGAAGATCTAAGATTTCCTAAGACAGGCACAGCCGCCAGCCACCATAATTCCCAGGAAGGACTATAGACCATAAATAAATTTTATGCCTCAGTCCAGCTTTTTTTTAAATATTAATAACAGGGAGGAAATTGTAAACACCCCAGCCTGAAGCAGGCTGATACAGACTTTGACCTTGCTGCCCCTAAGGATATTACGTAGGGTGGGACCTTCCTCCCTAGATGACTCAATTGTTCAGCCACTGCTGCTGTTCTCCATTAAGACACTGCTACCTGCTGAGAGGCTGCTGAGCTATTCCGGAGACTACACCCTATCCTGTACCTCAACACCTGCAGCTGGTTCCAGGCTCCAAGAATGAATTGGCAGGAATGGGCCACCCCTCCCTCCTTTATGAGCACAATTGCTACTAAACATTTGAGCTTTGATCAGGAATCTTGACTTAGCTCCATTTTTCTCTCGACCACCTAGTTCCCCTCTCTTTCAGCCCCAGCCTGCCATTCAGGTATAACCAGTCCATGTGAGCCACTGGCCGGCTCACAACACACAATAGTCACAAAAATTATAAAATACCTTGGTGAGACTCTAACTAAAGAAGTGAAAGATCTGTATGACAAGAACTTCAAGTGTCTGAAGAAAGAAATTGAAGAAGATGTCAGAAGATGGAAAATTCTCCCATGCTCATGGATTGGTAGGATTAATATAGTAAAAATGGCTATCCTGCTGAAAGCAATCTACAGATTCAGTGCAGTCCCCATCAAAATTCCCACACAATTTTTTACCACGTTAGAAAGGGCAATTTGCAAATTCATCTGCAATAACAAAAGAACTAGGATAGCAAAAACTCTTCTCAACAATAAAAGAACCTCTGGTAGAATTACCAGACCTGACATTAAGCTGAACTACAGATCAATTGTGATAAAAACTGCATGGTACTGATACAGCGACAGACAGATAAATGGATAGAATAGAATTGAAAACCCAGAAATGAACCCACACCCCTATGGTCACTTGATCTTTGACAAGGGAGCTAAAACTATCCAGTCGAAAAAAAAGACAGCATTTTCAACAAATGGTGCTGGCACAACTGGAGATTATCATGTAGAATAATGTGAATTGATCCATTCTCATCTCCTTATACAAAGCTCAAGTCTAAGTAGATCAAAGACCTCCAAATAAAAGCAGAGACACTGTTTTTTTAGAGATAAAGTAGGGAAAATGCTCAAAGATAAGGGCACAGGGTGAAAATTCCTGAAGAGAATAGCAATGGCTTGTGCTGTAAAATCAAGAACTGACAAATGGGACCTCATAAAATTCCAAAGCTTCTGTAAGGCAAAAGATACTATCAATAAGACAAAAAGGCCACCAACATATTGGGAAAGGATTTTCCATTCCTAAATCTGATAGAGGACTAATATCCAATATATACAAAGAGCTCAAAAAGCTGGACTCCAGAAATTCAAATAACCCCATTTAAAAATGGGGTACAGAGCTACACAAAGAATTCTTAACTGGGGGATACCGAAGGGCTGAGAAGGACTTGAAAAACTGTTCAACAACCGTAATCATCAGGAAAATGCGAATCAAAACAACCCTGAGAGTCGACCTCATATAGGAAACACCCATTAGTGACAAAGACGGATACTACCTCAGAGTAAAAGATTGGAAAAAAATTCCAACCAAATGGCCCCAAGAAACAAGCTGGAGTAGCTGTTCTAATATCATATAAAACCAACTTTCAACTGAAAATTATCAGAAAAGATAAGGAAGGACACTTTGTTCTCACCAGAGGAGAAATCTGCCAAGATGAACTCTCAATTATGAACATCTATGCTCCAAATGAAAGGACACCTACATTCATAAAAGAAACTTTACTAAATCTCAAAGCACACACAGCACCTCACACAATAATAGTGGGAGATTTCAACACCCCACTCTCATCAATGTTAAGATCATGGAAACAGAAACACAGTAAAACTAGCAGAAGTGATGGACCAAATGAATTTAACAGATATCTATAGAATATTTCATCCTAAAACAAAAGAATAAACCTTTTTCTCAGCACCTCATAGTACCTTCTCCAACACTGACCATATAATTGGTCACAGAACAAGCCTCAACAGATACAATAATCCCATAATAGATTGAAATAATCCCATGCATCCTATCAAATCCCCATATATTAAGGCTCGCCTTCTTAATAACAAAAACAACAGGAAGCCCACATACACATGGAAGCTAAACAACACTCTACTCAATGATAATCTGGTCAAGGAAGAAATTAATGACTTTTCAGAATTTAATGAAAATTCTAAAAAGGCACAACGTACCAAGACTTCTGGGACACAATGAAAGCAGTGCTAAGAGGAAAATTCATAGCTCTAAGTGCCTCCAGAAAAAAAACTGGAGAGTACAGGCACCAACAGTTTGACGGCACACCTGAAAGCTCTGGAACAAAAGGAAGCAAATACACAAAAGAGGAGTAGATGGCAGAGAATAATAAAACTCAGGACTGAAATCAACCAAGTAGAAACAAAAAGAGCTATACAAAGATTCAAAAAAAAAAAAAAAAAAAAAAACAGGAGCTGGTTCTTTGAGAAAATCAACAGAATAGATAAGTCCTTAGCCAGACTAACCAGAGGGCACAGAGGCAGTATCCAAATTTACAAAATCAGAAATGAAAAGGGAAACATAACAACAGAAACTGAGGATAATCAAAAAATCATCAGACTCTACTACAAAAGCCTCAACAAAATTGGAAAATCTGGATGAAATAGACTATTTTCTAGACAGATACCAGGTACCACAGTTAAATCAGGATCAGGTGAACCATCTAAATAGTTCCATAACCCCTAATGAAATAGCAGCAGTCATTAAAAGTCTACCACCACCACCACCAACAACAACAAGTCCAGGACAAGATGGGTTTAGTCAGAATTCTATCAGACCTTCAAAGAAGACCTAATACCAATACTCTTCAAACTATTCTACAAAACAGAAACAGAAGGAACACTACCCAATTTGTTTTATGAAGCCACAATTACACTTATATCTAACCACACAAAGACCCAACAAAGACAGAGAACATTTGACCAACTTCCCTTATGCAAAAATACTCAATGAAATTCTTGCAAACCAAATTAAGAACACAACAAAAAAATCATACATCATGATCACGTAGGTTTCATCCTTGGGATGCAACATGGTTCAATATACCAAAATCCATAAGCATAATCCACTATAGAAACAAACTCAAAGAAAACCCACAGGATCATCTCATTAGATGTTGAGAAAGCATTGGACAAAACTCTAAAGCCCTTCGTGGTAAAAGTCTTGAAAAGATCAGGAATTCAAGGCCTATAGCTAAACTTAGTGAAAGCAATATACTGCAAACCAGTATCCAAAATCAAACTAAATGGAGAGAAACTTGAAGATATCCCACTAAAATCAGGGAGTAGACAAGGCTACATCTCACCCTACCTATTTAACATAGCTCTGGATGTCCTAGCCAGAGCAATTAGGCACCAAAAGGAGGTCAAAGGGAGGTGAACTGGAAAGGAAGAAGTAAAAATATCACTATTTGCAGATGATATGATCCTATACTTAAGTGACCCAAAAATTCCACCAACATATTGTTAAACCTGATAAACAAATTCAGCAATGTGGCTGGATATAAGATTAACTCAAACAAATAAGTAGTCTACCTATTTTCAAAGGATAAACTGACTGAAAAAGAAATTAGGGAAATTCCACAGTTTCCAATAGTCATAAATAATATAAAATATCTTTGTGTGACTTACCAATCAAGTGTAAGATATATATGACAAGAACTTCCAACTCTGTGAAGAAAGAAATTGAAGAATATTTCAGAAGATGGAAAGATCTTCCATGTTCATGAATTGGCATGATTAATATAGTAAAAATGATAATTTTGCTGAAAGCAATCTGACGATTCAAGGCAATCCCCATCAACATTCCAATTCAATTCTTCATAGAGTTAAAAAGAGCAATTTGTAAATTCATTGGGAATAACAAAAACCCCAGGATATAGAAAACTATGCTCAGCAATAAACGAACTTCTGGGGGAATCACCATGCTTGACCTCAAGTTGTATTACAGAACAATGGTGATTAAAAACTGTATGGCATTGCAAGTAGATCAATGAAGTAGAATTGAAGACCTAGAAATGAACCTATCGTCACTTGATCATTGACAAAGGCCCTAAAGCCATCCATTAAAAAAAAATAGGACATCATTACAACAAATGGTACTTGTTCAACTGGTGGTCAGCAAGTAGAAGAATGCAAATGGATCCCTTATTATCTCATTATATGAAGCTCAAATCCATGTGGATCAAGGACCTCCACATAAAACCAGATACACTGCAATTAATTTAAGAGAAAGTGGGGGAAAGCCTCAAATACATGGGAAAGGGGGAAGATTTCATGAACAGATCAATGGCATATGCTCTAAGATAAAAAAAAAATTTACAAATGGGACCTCATAAAATTGCAAAGGTTCTGTAAGACAAAGGACACTGTCAATAGGACAAAACATAACCCACAGATTCAGAAAAGATCTTTACCAACCCTACATCCAATAGAGGGCTAATATCCAATATATACAAAGAACTCAAGAAGTTAGACTCCAGAGAATCAAATAACCCTATTAATAAATGGGGTACAAAGCTAAACTGAATCCTCAACTGAGGAATATCAAATGACCAAGAAGCACCTAAAGAAATGTTCAACATATTTAGTCAGCAAGGAAATGCAAATTTAAACAACTCTGAGATTCCACCTCATACCAGTCAGAAAGGCTAAGATCAAAAACACAGATGACAGCAGATGCTGGGAAGGATGTGGATTGTTGGTATGATTGCAAGCTGGTACAACCAACCTGGAAATCAGTTTGGCAGTTCATCAGAAAATTGGACATAGTATTACCTGACGACATAGATGTACCACTCCTGGGCATATACCCAAAAGATGCTCCAACATATATCAAGGACACATTCTTCCCTATGTTCATAACACCTTATTTATAATAACCAGAAGCTGGAAAGAATTTAGATGCCTTTGAACAGAGGAATGGGTACAGAAAATGTAGTACATTTACCCAAATGAGTACTACTCACCTATTAAAAACAATGAATTCATGAAATTCTTAGGCAAATGGATGGAACTAGAAAATATCATCTTGAGTGAGGGTAACCAAATTACAAAAGAATGTCAATGGTAGTCACTCACTGATATGTGGATATTAGTCCAAATGCTCAGAATACCCAAGATACAATTCACAGACCACATGAAGCTCAATAAGAAGGAACACCAAAGTATGGATGCTTTAGTCCTTCTTAGAAGGGTAACCAAATACTCATGGGAGGAAAAACAGAGACAAAGCAGAGACTGAAGGAAAGACCATCCAGAAACTGCCCCACCGGGGATCCTTCCCATATACAGTCACTAAACCCAGACACTATTGTGGATCCCAGGAAGTACTTGCTGGCATGATCCAGATGTAGCTATCTCCAGAGGCCCTGTCAGAGTCTGAAAATACAGAGGTGGATGCTTGAAGCCAAACATTGGATTGAGCACAGAGTCCGCAGTGGAGGAGTTAGAGAAAGGACTGAAGGGACTGAAGTGGTTTGCAACCCCATATGGGTACAACAATATCACCAACCAGACCCTCACTCCCCCCTGCCCCCTGAGCTCCCTGGTAGTAAACCACCAACTGAAGAGTACACATGGAGGTCACACAGAATACATATCAGCTATATATATATAGCAGAGGATAGCCTTGTCAGACATAAGTGGGAGGAGAGGCCCTTTGTCCTGGGAAGGCTCGATGCTCCAATGTAGGGGAATACCAGGGAGGGAAGGTGGGAATGGTGGGTGGATGAGGGAACACCCTCATAGAAGTAGGGTACTGGGATGGGATAGGCAGTGTCTGGGTTGTGGGAAACTGGGAAATGGAGATAACATTTGAAATGTAAATTAAGAAATTATCCAATTAAAAAAAGAATTAAGAAATCATGCATTTGTCTCTATAACATCACTGCAAGACAGTACATCTTCATTGATCTGCAGAAATCTACCCAAAAGAATGGGATAGTACCTAATGATTGTTGTATATATTTAATAATAACAGGAAAGGCATATCAGCTGCAAGAAACATTTGTGAGATGAAGTCTCTTTTGGACCTTGTCTCATAGAGCTCACCTACCATAAGCCATGCAAAAGTGGTGGACCACCTACAGGAATGCCATGTACCAGCCTTCTTAGATGACTTCTGACATCTCTCAACAAGGTGAAGATGTAACTCTGATGAAGGGTGAACTGTTGCAAGGCTAGCAATGCAAGTTCTCCATCACTGTCCATTGAGTCTACTTATACTCTCTCCAAACATTATGAGTCCTCTCACAGGCCTTGCAACTGCAAAACATCACATGAGTTTATATCACATGACATAACAAGAAATTTTCACTTTACAAATTCACACCGAGTATATGGTTACCTACTGTGACATTTCTGATATTTCACAATGACTAACAATTGGTCAACGTTTCTGTTTGTTCTTTATATATCAAAACACTATGCATAAATCTAAGGATAGGAAATTAACTTTGATGGTATTTAAGAATTGAACCACATATATAGAATCTGCCCTAGTCTTTATATTTGTATGATTTGTATCTGGTATGGAGTCTGTGATGAACTTGAACAGTTGAGGCTTTGGGAAAGGCCTTATCACATTCTCTCCATATGTAAAGTTTTTCTTTAATATGAATTCTAGAATGCTTTTTTAAGGTTTGATAACCTAGAAAAGATTGCTGTAATCCATACATTTGCATGATTTGTCTGTATATGAATTCTTTTTTTTTTTTATGATCTCAGTTTTATTCAAATTGTTTAAAAAAATTGCTGGTGAAAATATATAAAACAGGGAACTTTTCTTTCAATAAAGTAACAAAAGCTGTACTAAGCCTAAAAAGAATATTGATAGTCTACTGAAACAAACAAAAATACAGAAAAAAAATAATGATACAACAAACCCTCCTTGTATATTTATAAGGACGGAAATAATTATCTCAAAAAGGAACCTGAGCCTGGCAGTGGTGGTGTACGCCTTTATTTCCACCCAGCACTTGGGAGGCAGAGGCAGACAGTTTTCTGAGTTCAAGGCCAGCCAGGTCTACAAAGTAGTGAGATCCAGGGCAGCCAGGGCTATAAAGAGAAACCCTGTTTCAAAAAACAAAAAATAAACAAATAACAACAACAGAAGAACCTGAACATACATTTATATTTTATCATTATTAGTTATTATACTGAATACATAGAATGAAGTAATGTATCCACAAATGAATGAGCTGATAAACTGAATGAGGAAAATAAACAATATATCATATTATTCAGCCATAAGTAGTCTATATTCTTTTTTTTTATTACATATTTTCCTCAATTACATTTCCAATACTATCCCAAAAGTCCCCCATAGCGCCCCCCACTTCCCTACCCACCCATTCCCATTCTTTTGGCCCTGGAATTCCCCTATATTGGGGCATATAAAGTTTGCAAGTCCAATGGGCCTCTCTTTCCATTGATGGCCGACTAGGCCATCTTTCGATACATATGCAGCTAGAGACAAGAGCTCCAGGGTTCTGGTTAGTACATTATGTTGTTCCAACAATAGGGTTGCAGATCCCTTTAGCTCCTTGGGTACTTTCTCTAGCTTCTCCATTGGGAGCCCTGTGATACATCCAATAGCTGTCTGTGAACATCCACTCCTGTGTTTGCTAGGCCCCGGCATCATCTCACAAGAGACAGCTATATTTGGGTCCTTTCAGCAAAATCTTGCTAGTGTATGCAATGGTGTCAGCGTTTAGAAGCTGATTATGGGACGGATCCCTGGATACAGCAGTCTCTAAATGGTCCATCCTTTCATCACAGCTACGAACTTTGTCTCTGTAACTCCTTCTCTGGGTGTTTTGTTCCCAATTCTAAGAAGGTGCACAGTGTCCACACTTTGGTCTTCATTCTTCTTGAGTTTCATGTGTTTATCAAATTGTATCTTATATCTTGGGTATCCTAAGTTTTGGGCTAATATCCACTTATCAATGAATACATATTGTGTGAGTTCTTTTGTGATTGTGTTACTTCACTCAAGATGATGCCCTCCAGGTCCATCCATTTGGCTAGGAATTTCATAAATTCATTCTTTTTAATAGCTGAGTAGTACTCCATTGTGTAAATGTACCATAATTTCTGTATCCATTCCTCTGTTGAGGGACATCTGGGTTCTTTCCAGCTTCTGGCTATTATAAATAGGGCTGCTATGAACATAGTGGAGCATGTGTCCTTTTTACCGGTTGGGACATCTTCTGGATATATGCCCAGGAGAGGTATTGCTGGATCCTCCGGTAGTACTATGTCCAATTTTCTGAGGAACCGCCAGACTGATTTCCAGAGTGGTTGTACAAGCTTGCAATCCCACCAACAATGGAGGAGTGTTCCTCTTTCTCCACATCCTCGCCAGCATCTGCTGTCACCTGAATTTTTGATCTTAGCCATTCTGACTGGTGTGAGGTGGAATCTCAGGGTTGTTTTGATTTGCATTTCCCTGATGATTAAGGATGTTGAACATTTTTTCAGGTGCTTCTCTGCCATTCGGTATTCCTCAGGTGAGAATTCTTTGTTCAGTTCTGAGCCCCATTTTTTAATGGGGTTATTTGACTTTCTGGAGTCCACCTTCTTGAGTTCTTTATATATATTGGATATTAGTCCCTTATCTGATTTAGGATAGGTGAAGATCCTTTCCCAATCTGTTGGTGGTTTTTTTGTCTTATTGATGGTGTCTTTAGCCTTGCAGAAGCTTTGTAGTTTCATGAGGTCCCACTTGTCAATTCTCGATCTTACAGCACAAGCCATTACTGTTCTATTCAGGAATTTTTCCCCTGTGCCCATATCTTCAAGGCTTTTCCCCACTTTCTCCTCTATAAGTTTCAGTGTCTCTGGTTTTATGTGAAGTTCCTTGATCCACTTAGACTTGACCTTAGTACAAGGAGATAGGAATGGATCGATTCGCATTCTTCTACATGTTAACAACCAGTTGTGCCACCACCATTTGTTGAAAATGCTGTCTTTCTTCCACTGGATGTTTTTAGCTCCCTTGTCGAAGATCAAGTGACCATAGGTGTGTGGGTTCATTTCTGGGTCTTCAATTCTATTCCATTGGTCTATTTGTCTGTCACTATACCAGTACCATGCAGTTTTTATCACAATTGCTCTGTAGTAGAGCTTTAGGTCCGGCATGGTGATTCCACCAGAGGTTCTTTTATCCTTGAGAAGAGTTTTTGCTATCCTAGGTTTTTTGTTATTCCAGATGAATTTGCAGATTGCACTTTCTAATTCGTTGAAGAATTGACTTGGAATTTTGATGGGGATTGCATTGAATCTGTAGATTGCTTTTGGCAAGATAGCCATTTTTACAATGTTGATCCTGCCAATCCATGAGCATGGGAGATCTTTCCATCTTCTGAGATCTTCTATAGTTTCTTTCTTCAGAGACTTGAAGTTTTTATTATACAGATCTTTCACTTCCTTAGTTAGAGTCACGCCAAGATATTTTATATTCTTTGTGACTATTGAGAAGGGTGTTGTTTCCCTAATTTCTTTCTCAGCCTGTTTATTCTTTGTGTAGAGAAAGGCCATTGATTTGTTTGAGTTAATTTTATATCCAGCTACTTCACCGAAGCTGTTTATCAGGCTTAGGAGTTCTCTGGTGGAATTTTTAGGGTCCCTTATATATACTATCATATCATCTGCAAAAAGTGATATTTTGACTTCATCTTTTCCAATTTGTATCCCTTTGATCTCCTTTTGTTGTCGAATTGCTCTGGCTAGGACTTCAAGTACAATGTTGAATAGGTATGGAGAAAGTGGACAGCCTTGTCTAGTCCCTGATTTTAGAGGGATTGCTTCAAGCTTCTCACCATTTACTTTGATGTTGGCTACTGGTTTGCTGTAGATTGCTTTTATCATGTTTAGGTATGGGCCTTGAATTCCTGATCTTTCCAAGACTTTTATCATGAATGGGTGTTGGATCTTGTCAAATGCTTTTTCCGCATCTAAGGAGATGACCATGTAAAGTTTTTCTTTAATATGAATTCTAGAATGCTTTTTTAAGGTTTGATAATCTAGAAAAGATTGCTGTAATCCATACATTTGCATGATTTGTCTGTATATGAATTCTTTTATATCTAGTTAGGTATAGGCATCTACTGGAACATTTCCTACATTAGTGACATCTGTAAATTTTTCTCCAGTCAATAATCTTGGAGCAAAAGTATTCAAAGCATGCATGAAACATTGTCTACTTGCTTCGAATTTCTCCAGTTTCTCTTCAGTGTGGATAGCATCATGTTGCATGGTGTTTGAATGAACACTGAAGATTATATAACGTTTTTTATTCTGGAAAAATTTTGTTCCATTATTCTTTATATCATCTCTTTCTGGTGTAATGATGCAACTGACACTTTTCTGTATTCTTCACAATTGTTTCTGTTGGAGTTTTCTATGATCTTAGCTCTAGTATACTACTATACTGAAAATAAGACTCCATTAAAAACTTGGTAATATTTGTTTGTATAAAGCTTCTCTTGTTTATGGTCAGGCTGATAAAAATAAGAATATGTGCTTTGATAAACATACATTCTGACATGTAGCAGTTTGGGAATGGTTCTTTTGAAAATGAGTACTTACCTGAGAATTTTTAAGAATTGTGTCATGATTAGAATAATTCCAGAGGACAAAAAAATAGAAGAGAGACTAAAAGAAGGGCCAACTAGGGACTGCCCCTCCTGGGAATCCATCATGTCTATAGACACCAAACCCAACAGTTTCTGTGGTCAACAGGTGCTTGCTGACAGTAACCTAGTTTGACGGTTCCGTGAGAGGTCCAGCCAGCAAGTGACCAAAGCAGATGTGGATGCTTGGAGCCAACCATTAGACTTGGTTCAGGAATCCTGGTGGAGGAGATGGCAAAAGTACTGGAGAAGTAGAGGGGCATTGCAACCCCATTAGAAGAAATTATGTAGGCTGGCCTGACCACCCAGTTCTCCTAGAATCTAAACCAAAAACCAAGGAGTGTATCTGGAGCAATCCATGGTTCTAGATACATCCTTAGCAGAGGATGACGTTGCCTAACAGCAACGAGGGGAGGCCCTTGGTCCTATGGAGGTTTGATGACACAACCTAGGGGGATGCTGGAGTGGTTGGGCATGAAAGTGTGGATCGGTTCAGGAGTACCCTCATATAGGCCAAAGGAAGGTGCAGAGTGGATGTGGGATAGGGTGTTGGTAGAGGGTGTAACTGGGAAGTGGGATATTATTTGAGATGTAAAGGAATGGAATGATTAATAAAAATAAATAATAAAAAAGGAAAAAATTGAGAATAATCCCATGTGTAGTTGCTTTTGTAAGTTCTTCCAAGATTATTACTTTCTTAATTAGTTGGTATATGGCTCTTCATTAGGACTTCAGTAACTTTTTGCATGTGTGAAGAAACATTAAAAGTATCAATTGATCCATAAAAATCCTTATTTTCGTCTAAATTACATAACCGATATCACAATGAAATTAATTGGTGAAGTGTTACACTGACTTTTAGTGGGAGAATATGTCCTACTTATAAAATTTAGCATAGTTTTCTGTCATTGAACCATTCCTTTCTTTAGATAACATGGAAGAACCATTTAATCCCACTCTATACAAAAATGATTGCTGAGAATCACATGTATATCACTTTGTAAAGTTTCAAAATACACCTTATAACACGGTTATCTAGGTCTCTATACTTGATGTGAACATTTTCCCACACAATTCTCTGAGTATAAACTGGTGACTGACACAGAGTGTGCTCTGTGTGGAAAAAAAGAGATTTGGTCTTCATCAGGAGTGAAATAAGTAGCTTTTCTTAAAAATTATTGGCATCATAACACAATTCATGTTTTTTATCATCACCAATGTTCCCTGAATTTCCTCATGTGTAACAGATGGTTTTTAAATATTCCTAATATATCTTTCTGGAAAGAGTCTTCTGTACACTTCTGTGGGAACAGTTCTTGGATTTCATTGTGTGATAGACCTTGAATAAGTAAAAACAAAAACAAAGCTTTGTAGACTTAGCTAAAAATAATATGAGAAAATGTTATACAAAATGATTCTGAATGTGGGATTCAATCAAGACAACATAATAGAAAGGTTCAGAAGGTTTTATTTTTGGTTTTTTGTTTTTGTTTTGTTTTGTTTTTTAAGGAACCAAATGCGATGAGAATAAATGAATATAAGATGCTTTAGGTATCAATAACTTTTATTTAGTGGTGTTGGTCTTATTTATGTTGTATAACAGATAATCTTAGACAAGATTGTTGGAATAAAAGTTAAAACTAGATCATACTTTGATGCTGACATAGGATTCCATGCCCTGCCTGTTATTTTGTGCCATTTTCTGGACAACAACAGTGTTAAGGAGTTCAACCTTGATTTGTTAACTTCCCTACCCTTGAGCAATAGGTAGGTTTCACTTTTCTCTAGCTGGGCAACTTGGACTCCTTCTCAACTCCATTCCACTCACCAAATTGGAGTGCACCCGTTCCTTCTCAAATATACACCAGATACTGCTCAGTCAAGTATGCCATTATATTTTAGGAATATTACAGTGGTGTCCATCACTAGTAAGGGGCACTAAACCCATACTGTCATTTCTTTTCACCCTTATGACCTGCCTGAGGAAGATGTGCTCACTTTTATCAGGGGGTAACATTTTTCATACCTCTTTATGGTAGTGATTACAACCATACACATGAAGATCCCTTGTCTGCTTTTATTGCTAAGGGTGGCATGTAGATGTATATCCACTTCTATTCTATTCTATTCTATTCTATTCTATTCTATTCTATTCTATTCTATTCTATTCTATTCTATTCTATTCTATGTAACCCAGTCATTTCTATCCATCCTAGTCAGATTACATATATAATTTTATTTATTTTTTATTTTAATTTTATTTATTTATTTAATTATTTTTACTTATTTAGGTTATAGCACATTCACTGCCCCCTTCTGATTATCCCTCCCACAATCCTTCCCCTATTGCCCATTCCTTTCCCCTTCTTATAGGGCAAGAGCCCTCTGGGTATTCCCTACTCTGTCACTTCAAGTCTCTGTGAAGCTAGGTTCTTCCTCTCCCACTGACTTTGGACAAGGAATCCCAGCTAGAATAACATCCCACACACAGAGACAAAAGATTTTGGGATAGCCCCCAGTCTAGTTGTTTGGGACCCACATAAAGAACAAGCTTCACATCTGCTACAAATGTGAGGGGAAACCTAGGTTCATTCTGTGAATGTTCTTTGGTTGGTGGTTTAGTCTCTGAGAGCCCCAAGGGTCCAGGTTAATTGACTCTGTTGGTCTTTCTGTGGAGTTCCTATCGCCTTTAGGGTTGCAAACCTCCTTCTTATTCTTCAATAAGAGTCTTTAGGTCCATTCAATCTTTGGCTCTTGGTGTCTTTATCTGTCTGAGTCAGTTAGTGGGTGGAAACGCTAAGAGAACAGACAAGCGAGACTCTTCAAGCATAACAGAGTATCATGAATAGTGTCAGGGATTGGTGCTTCCCCACGGGAGGGTTCTCAAGTTGGGATGGTTATTGGTTGTCCATTCCCTCAGTCTCTGCTCCATCTCCAATCTCTGCATTTTTTATGGACAGAAAATTTTTGGGTCAAAAGGTTTGAGATCATATAAATCTTACAATTAGACTTGGACTCGTGATCTATAATATGACCCTATACATGATTCCTTTAAATCCCTAGATCTACCCTGATCCCATACATTGTGCTCCACCCTACTACAGTTGACACGCTTCAGAGTACTCCTATCTCTTTTGCTTAGCCCAGGAGACATATCGTGTAAAACAACCTAGCTTACCCTGTGTCCACCTGACTTTATCTTATGCCATGTTAAATGTTTAGGAGTTATGCTTCTTTCACATATTATGTTCTGTCATAACCTGCTGTTTCCATATCACATACAGAAATAACAAAAATTCCACATGCACAAGTCACAACAAAAATGAAAAATCATTGTTTTCTAGGATGAATGACAATCTGCATGTAAGGCACACATATTTGAGAACTTGTAGCAAATATGTAGTAATTTGCCAGCAGTAATTAAGGAGAAGATCAAAAGGAGCAGATGATCTTCCTGAGATGGTTTCTCCATGGACTATAAAGTCATGATGGATTTGCTCTTCTCAGTAAGGCTGAAGAGACTACATTTGAGAAAAGATTCCTTCTATTAATATACATTTGCTGATAATATATATAACAGTTGCTATGAATTAGCCCACCCTTATGAGAAGATTTCTTCAGAACAAGATGTCCATAAACATGCAAGAAGCCTATAAAAATCCAAATAAACTGGAGCAGAAATGAAATTCCTCCCGACACATAATAATTAGAACAACAAATGCACTAAACAAAGAATATTAAAAGCAGTAAGGGAAAATGGTCAAGTAACATATAAAGGCAGACTTATCAGAATTACACCAGACTTCTCACCAGAGACTATGAAAGCCAGAAGATCCTAGGCAGATGTCATACAGACCCTATGAGAACACAAATGCCAGCCCAGGCTGCTGTTCCCAGCAAAACTTTCAAGTACCATAGACAAAGAGCACAAGAGATTTCATGACAAAACAAAATTTACACAATATCTTTCCACAAATCCAGCCCTCCAATGGAGAATGGATGGAAAAAATCAAAAGAAGGAGGGAAACTACACCCTAAAAAAATGCAAGAAAGTAATCTTTCAACAAACCCAGAAGATAGCCACAACAATATAATTTCAACTCTGACAAGGAAATTAACAGGAAGTAACAATCACTTTTCCTTAATATCTCTTAACATCAATGAACTCAACTAGCCAATAAAAAGACGTAAACTAACAGACTAGATATACAAACAGGACCCAGCATTTTGCTGCATACAGGAAGTGCACCTCAGTGAAAAAGATAGACACTCCATCATAGTAAAAGGCTGGAAAACGTTTTTCCAAGCAAATTGTCCCAAGAAACAAGCTGGAGTATCCATTCTCATAATAAGCAAAATCAACTTTCAACTAAAATAACACATACATCTATGGTTTACATGAGAAGATGAGATGCATGGTTATAACAAATAAATGTGTTTAAGAAGAAGCCAAGAAGGATGGAATCCACGTGAACACAGTACCAGTAACATAGGCAACTAGAAGAAATGAAAACAGAACCAAATACTCCAGACTATTCACCTCAATATGTCAAATGACCCCTCCACAAAATGCTTTTCAGTTGGAAAAGACATGATATCTGAATGCATTTAGGTGCAGCAGATTATAGTTAAAACATTCCAGGTCTTAAATAGTTTTGGAAACCTGAGTATATAATGTCCTCTAAGACTTTTGCTGTCCTTGGAAGGAATGAGGGCAGTCTTTAAGATACCCATGCTTCCCAAACTAATTAGTAACATCTATGGTATCTACCCTGGATTTGCCTGAAGTAAACACATGGGAGCTTCTTTGAAGGATGCTGAAAATCTAGAGAGGAAAACCAAATAGAAACATCATATTACAATTTATGGTTATCAAATTACACCAGATTTTCAAAGCAATAATAAAGATTGCATTTGTTCTTCTCCAACTCCTTCACCCTTTCTAAAACAATCATATACTACCAATACGCATTCTATGATTGAATACATTAAGATTCAAAGAATTTAAGAGTGAGTTCTGAAATTCTTAACTGTGGAAGAAGAGGACAAATGGGTGCAATTGATGATTCAAAGTACAACTGACTTAAAAATCAGTGATACGATAGAAACAGATGTATAAAAGTTGGAGTCTTAGACAGGTGCACTTAACACATAAAATGAGCAGAGTGCATAGAAACAAACAGTTATCTAGAACTAATTGCTATTCTGGGTCTTTTGTTGTTGTATATCAATTTGAGGATTTTATTTGTGTTTAGGGAAAGAATGAGATGACGATGTTGATTGTGATTTCACTGAATCAGTAAATTGTTTTGCTAGGAAGGTCTTTTTCCACAATGTTAATTCTACCAAGCTGTATGCTTTAGAGGCCTTCAAATTCAAATTCACATAGTGATATGTGAATCTTTTCACCATTTTTACCAATCAAATAAAGGCTAGAGCCTGTGATTGGGCAGCATAAGTTAAAAATGGGGGGGCGGGGGGTAGCTAGAGCGCAGGGTCTGCTGACACCCGCCAGCTAACCACGACCCCCGCCACAGGATTTTGAGACTGCTGGTGAGTGGAACACAGCTTCTGCTCCAATCCAATTGCCCGCGGGACCTGAGACTGCATTAGTTAGGGAAGCAGAAACCGGCCTGAGTAGGGCCACAAGCCTCTTCCGGTCAGAAAAGCACCAGGGTAGCTAGGGCGCAGGGTCTGCGGACACTCGCCAGCTACCCACAACACCCGCCACAGGATCTTAAGACTTCTGGTGAGTGGAACACAGCTTCTGCTCCAATCCAATTGCCCGCGGGACCTGAGACTGCATTAGTTAGGGAAGCAGAAACCGGCCTGAGTAGGGCCACAGGCCTCATCCGGCCGGACCAGCACCGGGGCAGCTAGAGCGCAGGGTCGGCTGACACCCGCCAGCTACCCACGACCCCCGCCACAGGATTTTGAGACTGCTGGTGAGTGGAACACAGCTTCTGCTCCAGTCCAATCACGCGGGACCTGAGACTGCTTTGGTAGGGGAGGCAGAAATCCGGCCTGAGTAGGGCCACAAGCCTCTTCCGGTCAGAAAAGCACCAGGGTAGCTAGGGCACAGGGTCGGCTGACACTCGCCAGCTAACCACAACACACACCACAAGATCTTAAGACTTCTGGTGAGTGGAACACAGCCTCTGCTCCAATCCAATTGCGTGCGGGACCTCAGACTGCATTAGTTAGGGAAGCAGAAAACCGGCCTGAGTAGGACCACAGGCCTCTTCCGGCTGGACCAGCACCGGGGTACCACCAGTTACCCACGACCCCTGCCACAGGATTTTGAGACTACTGGTGAGTGGAACACAGCTTCTGCTCCAATCTTTAAACAGTGACAATGACAACAACTAACCCCAGAGATTACCAGATGGCGAAAGGTAAACGTAATAATCTTACTAACAGAAACCAAGACCACTCACCATCATCAGAACCCACAACTCCCACTTCGCCCAGTCCAGGGCACCCCAACACACCGGAAAAGCTAGACACGGATCTAAAAGCATATCTCCTGATGATGGTAGAGGACTTCAAGAAGGACTTTAATAACACACTTAAAGAAATACAAAGGAACACTGGTAAACAGGTAGAAGACAGTAAAGAGGAAGCACAAAAATCCCTTAAAGAATTGCAGGAGAACACTGCTAAAGAGTTACAAATCCTTAAAGAAAAACAGGATAACATAATCAAACAGGTAGAAGTCCTTAATGAAAAACAGGAAAACACATCCAAACAGATGAAGGAAATGAACAAAACCATACTAGACCTAAAAAGGGAAGTAGACACAATAAAGAAAACCCAAAATGAGGAAACACTGGAGATAGAAACCCTAGAAAAGAAATCTGGAACCATAGATACCAGCATCAGAAACAGAATACAAGAGATGGAAGAGAGAATCTCAGGTGCACAAGAATCCATAGAGAACATCGGCACAACAATCAAGGAAAATGTATAATGCAAAAAGATCCTAACTCAAAACATCCAAGAAATACAGGACACAATGAGAAGACCAAACCTACGGATAATAGGAGTGGATGAGAATGAAGATTTTCAACTCAAAGGACCAGCAAACATCTTCAACAAAATTATAGAAGAAAACTTCCCAAATCTAAAGAAAGAGATGCCCATGAACATACAAGAAGCCTACAGAACTCCAAATAGACTGGACGAGAAAAGAAATACCTCCCGACACATAATAATCAGAACAACAAATGCGCTAAATAAAGATAGAATACTTAAAGCAGTAAGAGAAAAAGGCCAAGTAACATATAAAGGCAAGCCTATCAGAATTACACCAGATTTTTCACCAGAGACTATGAAAGCCAGAAGATCCTGGACGGATGTTGTACAGACACTAAAAGAACACAAATTCCAGCCCAGGCTACTATACCCAGCCAAACTCTCAATTAACATAGATGGAGAAACCAAAGTATTCCACGACAAAACCAAATTCACACATTATCTCTCCACGAATCCAGCCCTTCAAAGGATAATAACAGAAAAAAACCAATACAAGGACAGGAACCACGCCCTAGAAACAACAAGAAGGTAATCCCTCAACAAACCTAAAAGAAGACAGCCACAAGAACAGAATGCCAACTTTAACAACAAAAATAACAGGAAACAACAATTACTTTTCCTTAATATCTGTTAATATCAATGGACTCAACTCCCCGATAAAAAGACATAGACTAACAAACTGGCTACACAAACAAGACCCAACATTTTGCTGCTTACAGGAAACTCATCTCAGAGAAAAAGATAGACACTACCTCAGAATGAAAGGCTGGAAAACAATTTTCCAAGCAAATGGTATGAAGAAACAAGCTGGAGTAGCCATTCTAATATCTGATAAGATTGAATTCCAACCCAAAGTCATTAAAAAAGACAGGGAGGGACACTTCATACTCATCAAAGGTAAAATCCTCCAAGTGGAACTATCAATCCTGAATATCTATGCTCCAAATACAAAGGCAGCCACATTCATTAAAGAAACTTTAGTAAATCTCAAAGCACACATTGCACCTCATACAATAATAGTGGGAGACTTCAACACACCACTTTCACCAATGGACAGATCATGGAAACAGAAACTAAACAGGGACACAGTGAAACTAACAGAAATTATGAATCAAATGGATCTGGCAGATATCTACAGAACATTCTATCCTAAAACAAAAGGATATGCCTTCTTCTCAGCACCTCATGGTACCTTCTCCAAAATTGACCACATAATTGGTCACAAAACAGGCCTCAACAGATACAAAAATATTGAAATTGTCCCATTCATCCTATCAGATCACCATGGACTAAGGTTGATCTTCAATAACAAAATAAATAATAGAAAGCCAACCTTCACGTGAAAACTGAACAACACTCTTCTCAATGATACCTTGGTCAAGGAAGGAATAAAGAAAGAAATTAAGGACTTTCTGGAGTTTAATGAAAATGAAGCCACAACATACCCAAACTTATGGGACACACTGAAAGCATTTCTAAGAGGAAAGCTCATAGCTCTGAGTGCCTCCAAAAGGAAACTAGAGAGAGAACACATTAGCAGCTTGACAACATACCTAAAAGCACTAGAACAAAAGGAAGCAAATTCACCCAAGAGGAGTAGACGGCAGGAAATAATCAAACTCAGGGGCGAAATCAAACAAGTGGAAACAAGAAAAACTATTCAAAGAATCATCCAATCAAGGAGCTGGATCTTTGAGAAAATCAACAAGATAGATAAACCCTTAGCCAGACTCACTAGAGGGCACAGGGAAAGCATCCTAATTAACAAAATCAGAAATGAAAAAGGAGACATAACAAAAGATCCTGAAGACATCCAAAACACCATCAGATCCTTCTACCAAAGGCTATACTCAACAAAACTGGAGAACCTGGATGAAATGGAGAAGTTCCTAGATAGATACCAGGTACCAAAGTTGAATCAAGATCAGGTTAATGATCTAAACAGCCCTATATCCCCCAAAGAAATAGAAGCAGTCATTAATAGTCTCCCAACTAAAAAAAGCCCAGGACCAGATGGGTTTAGCAGAGTTCTATCAGACCTTCAAAGAAGATCTAATCCCAGTTCTTCACAAACTATTCCACAAAATAGAAACAGAAGGTACTCTACCCAACTCATTCTATGAAGCCACAATTACTCTGATACCTAAACCACAAAAAGACCCAACAAAGATAGAAAACTTCAGAACAATATCCCTTATAAATATTGATGCAAAAATCCTCAATAAAGTTCTTGCTAACCGAATCCAAGAACACATCAAAACAATCATCCATCCTGACCAAGCAGGTTTTATCCCAGGGATGCAGGGATGGTTCAATATACGGAAATCCATCAACGTAATCCAGTATATAAACAAACTCAAAGACAAAAACCACATGGTCATCTCGTTAGATGCGGAAAAAGCATTTGACAAGATCCAACACCCATTCATGATAAAAGTCTTGGAAAGATCAGGAATTTAAGGCCCATACCTAAACATGATAATAGCAATCTACAGCAAACCAGTAGCCAACATCAAAGTAAATGGTGAGAAGCTTGAAGCAATCCCTCTAAAATCAGGGACTAGACAAGGCTGTCCACTTTCTCCATACCTATTCAACATTGTACTTGAAGTCCTAGCCAGAGCAATTGAACAACAAAAGGAGATCAAAGGGATACAAATTGGAAAAGATGAAGTCAAAATATCACTTTTTGCAGATGATATGATAGTATATATAAGTGACCCTAAAAATTCCACCAGAGAACTCCTAAGCCTGATAAACATCTTCGGTGAAGTAGCTGGATATGAAATTAACTCAAACAAATCAATGGCCTTTCTCTACAGAAAGAATAAACAGGCTGAGAAAGAAATTAGGGAAACAACACCCTTTTCAATAGTCACAAATAATATAAAATATCTTGGCGTGACTCTAACTAAGGAAGTGAAAGATCTGTATAATAAAAACTTCAAGTCTCTGTAGAAAGAAATTATAGAAGATCTCAGAAGATGGAAAGATCTCCCATGCTCATGGATTGGCAGGATCAACATTGTAAAAATGGCTATCTTGCCAAAAGCAATCTACAGATTCAATGCAATCCCCATCAAAATTCCAAATCAATTCTTCAACAAATTAGAAAGGGCAATCTGCAAATTCATCTGGAATAACAAAAAACCTAGGATAGCAAAAACTCTTCTCAAGGATAAAAGAACCTCTGGTGGAATCACCATGCCGGACCTAAAGCTCTACTACAGAGCAATTGTGATAAAAACTGCATGGTACTGGTATAGTGACAGACAAATAGACCAATGGAATAGAATTGAAGACCCAGAAATGAACCCACACACCTATGGTCACTTGATCTTCGACAAGGGAGCTAAAAACATCCAGTGGAAGAAAGACAGCATTTTCAACAAATGGTGCTGGCACAACTGGTTGTTAACATGTAGAAGAATGCGAATTGATCCATTCCTATCTCCTTGTACTAAGGTCAAGTCTAAGTGGATCAAGAAACTTCACATAAAACCAGAGACACTGAAACTTATAGAGGAGAAAGTGGGGAAAAGCCTTGAAAATATGGGCACAGGGGAAAAATTCCTGAATAGAACAGTAATGGCTTGTGCTGTAAGATCGAGAATTGACAAGTGGGACCTCATGAAACTGCAAAGCTTCTGTAAGGCTAAAGACACCATCAATAAGACAAAAAAACCACCAACAGATTGGGAAAGGATCTTCACCTATCCTAAATCAGATAAGGGACTAATATCCAATATATATAAAGAACTCAAGAAGGTGGACTCCAGAAAGTCAAATAACCCCATTAAAAAATGGGGCTCAGAACTGAACAAAGAATTCTCACCTGAGGAATACCGAATGGCAGAGAAGCACCTGAAAAAATGTTCAACATCCTTAATCATCAGGGAAATGCAAATCAAAACAACCCTGAGATTCCACTTCACACCAGTCAGAATGGCTAAGATCAAAAATTCAGGTGACAGCAGATGCTGGCGAGGCTGTGGAGAAAGAGGAACACTCCTCCATTGTTGGTGGGATTGCAAGCTTGTACAACCACTCTGGAAATCATTCTGGCAGTTCCTCAGAAAATTGGACATAGTACTACCGGAGGATCCAGCAATACCTCTCCTGGGCATATATCCAGAAGATGTCCCATCTGGTAAAAAGGACACATGCTCCACTATGTTCATAGCAGCCCTATTTATAATAGCCAGAAGCTAGAAAGAACCCAGATGTCCCTCAACAGAGGAATGGATACAGAAATTATGGTACATAATTATGGGTAGCTGGCGAGTGTCAGCCGACCCTGCGCCCTACCTACCCCGGCGCTTTTCTGACTGGAGAGGCTTGTGGCCCTACTGAGGCCGGATTTCTGCCTCCCCAACCAAAGCAGTCTCAGGTCCCGAGTGATTGGACTGGAGCAGAAGCTGTGTTCCACTCACCAGCAGTCTCAAAATCCTGTGGCAGGGGTCGTGGGTAGCTGGTGGGTGTCAGCCGACCCTGCGCTCTAGCTACCCTGGTGCTGGTCCGGCCGAAAGAGGCCTGTGGTCCTACTGAGGCCGGTTTTCTGCTTCCCTAACTAATGCAGTTTTAGGTCCCGCGCGCAATTGGAATGGAGCAGAAGCTGTGTTCCACTCACCAGAAGTCTTAAGATCCTGTGGCGGGTGTTGTGGGTAGCTGGCGAGTGTCAGCCGACCCTGCGCCCTAGCTACCCCGGTGCTTTTCTGACCAGAGAGGCTTGTGCCTCAGCTATTAAAAAGAATGAATTTATGAAATTCCTAGCCAAATGGATGGACCTCGAGGGCATTATCTTGAGTGAAGTAACACAATCACAAAAGAACTCACACAATATGTTTTCACTGATAAGTGGATATTAGCCCAAAACTTAGGATACCCAAGATATAAGATACAATTTGCTAAACACATGAAACTCAAGAAGAATGAAGACCAAAGTGTGGACACTGTGCCCCTTCTTAGCATTGGGAACAAAACACCCAGGGAAGGAGTTACAGAGACAAAGTTCGTAGCTGTGATGAAAGGATGGACCATTTAGAGACTGCCGTATCCAGGGATCCATCCCATAATCAGCTTCTAAACGCTGACACCATTGCATACACCAGCAAGATTTTGCTGAAAGGACCCAAATATAGCTGTCTCTTGTGAGAAGATGCCGGGGCCTAGCAAACACAGGAGTGGATGTTCACAGTCAGCTATTGGATGTATCACAGGGCTCCCAATGGAGAAGCTATTGAAAGTACCCAAGGAGCTAAAGGGATCTGCAACCCTATTGTTGGAACAACATGATGTACTAACCAGAACCCTGGAGCTCTTGTCTCTAGCTGCATATGTATCGAAAGATGGCCTAGTCGGCCATCAATGGAAAGAGAGGCCCATTGGACTTGCAAACTTTATATGCCCCAATATAGGGGAATGCCAGGGCCAAAAGAATGGGAATGGGTGGGTAGGGAAGTGGTGGGTGCTATGGGGGACTTTTGGGATAGCATTGGAAATGTAATTGAGGAAAATATGTAATAAAAATATTAAAAATTAAAAAAATAAAAATAAAAAAATAAAAATGGGATGGGAGGTCTGAAAGAGTGAGGGGGAAGAGAATATGGAGCAAGGGTATCATAGCTGGGAGATAGTTTGGTGTGGTGATAGAGCTGCCTGATGTAGACTTATAGCTTATAAATTTAATAACTGAAGTGTGTGTTTTTAATACGAGTTTATTGGGAGCGAAAATTACTGCAACAACTGGTGCACTAATGTCTCTCTTGGAACCCTCTAACCTGAGATAAAAGTCCTCCCTCCCACTATAAATAAATAAATAAACAAACAAACAAACAAACAGCTAGGTCTGTGCTTTAAAACTGCAGCCCCGGGTAATAATCACTGAGTGGGTTTAAACGGTTTATAGAGAGGTACTGAAAAGCTCCCTCCTAAAGTCACAATGTGGCTGGGCATTGCTATAGCCTAAAAGAAGAACCAAGGACTCTGGGGTGATATTGCCCATAGAATGGCCTTCAACAGCTGAGATTTGACAGCTGAAAAAACAGTATTCAATCTTCTAAAGCTTTCTCACTGGCATAGCAAGCTTATCTGGGCATCTTTGCTCCAGGCAGGCTTCCCTTGCAGGCTTACACTTTTTTCCCCTAAGTCCAAACAGGATGCAAAACAGTCAGACTGGCTCTACCAACTGAGATTTGAGTGCAAATGCAGCAGGCAAGGGCAGGATAGTCCAAGAGTGTACTGCAGTGTCCCGAGGTGAACAGCAGAGGGAGACAAAGGTACAACAAGCTCTGGATCAGGAAACAAGATAATTTTCAGATACTAGCTGTCTCTTGTGAGACTATGCTGGGGCCTAGCAAACACAAAAGTGGACACTCACAGTCAGCTATTGGATTGATCACAGGGCCCCCCAAAGGAGGAACTAGAAAAAGTACCCAAGGAGCTAAAGGGATCTGCAACCCTATAGGTGGAACAACATTATGAACTAACCAGTACCCCGGAGCTCTTGACTCTAACTGCATATGTATCAAAAGATGGCCTAGTCAGCCATCAGTGGAAAGAGAGGCCCATTGGACATGCAAACTTTATATGCCCCAGTACAGGGGAACGCCAGGGCCAAAAAGTGGGAGTGGGTGGGTAGAGGAGTGGGTGGGTGAGTGTGTGGGGGACTTTTGGGATAGCATTGGAAATGTAAATGAGGAAAATACCTAATAAAAAATTAAGGCCGACGCTCCGGATGTTTTTGCTAAGATCTAGGCGGCCTCACTCTTCGCGTCAGCAAGCTACCGAGGCGATGGCAGCCCAGAAGATCAATGAGGGGCGGGAGCATCTGGCCAAGGCAGAGAAGTGCCTGAAGACTGGTTTTTTGAAGTGGAAGCCAGATTATGACAGTGCTGCTTCTGAATATGGAAAAGCAGCTGTTGCTTTTAAAAATGCCAAACAATTTGAGCAAGCAAAGGATGCCTGCCTACGGGAAGCTGTTGCCCATGAAAATAACAGGGCTCTTTTTCATGCTGCCAAAGCTTATGAGCAAGCTGGCATGATGCTGAAGGAGATGCAGAAGCTGCCTGAGGTGGTGCAGCTGATCGAGAAAGCCAGCATGATGTACCTGGAGAATGGGCACCCCTGACACAGCAGCCATGGCCCTGGAGCGAGCCGGAAAGCTCATAGAGAATGTAGACCCAGAAAAGGCTGTACAGCTGTATCAGCAGACTGCCAATGTGTTTGAAAATGAGGAGCGCCTCCGACAGGCAGTTGAACTCCTAGGAAAGGCCTCCAGACTGCTGGTACGAGGGCGGAGGTTTGATGAAGCTGCACTGTCTATTCAGAAAGAGAAAAATATTTATAAGGAGATTGAGAACTACCCAACTTGTTATAAGAAAACAATTGCTCAGGTCTTAGTTCATCTACACAGAAATGACTATGTGGCTGCAGAGAGGTGTGTCAGGGAAAGCTACAGCATACCAGGCTTTAATGGCAGTGAAGACTGTGCAGCGCTGGAACAGCTCCTGGAGGGATATGACCAGCAAGACCAAGACCAAGTGTCCGAAGTCTGCAACTCGCCCCTTTTCAAATACATGGACAATGATTACGCTAAGCTGGGCCTAAGCTTGGTGGTCCCAGGAGGAGGAATCAAGAAGAAGTCCCCTGCGACACCCCAGGCCAAGCCTGATGGTGCTGCCGGCACAGCTGCCGAAGAGGAGGAAGACGAGTACTCGGGAGGCCTGTGCTAGTACCCTGCCTACAGAGATGAGGAGATGAGGAGACGGGAATCCTGACACGCCATTTTCGTGGAATTAGGACTCATTTTGTGGGCATCTGCTTCACTGAAGTTCTGATGTTGAATGTTAATATATATGAAGTTTCAGGTTACCATTTCCCCAAACCAGCCGTTGTATCTACTACCTGTGAAGCAGTTTCTCCTTTCCATTGCAAGCAGAAGACACTGTCATATTTTAATAATTGATTTTAAAATCTATAGGCCAAATTCTAGATAAATTATATCATAAGTAAAGCAGGAAATAGGTATACTTAGTCTTTTCTCTTGGGTTCTTGTAATTTATTGTTAGATAATTTTCTTTGCATTTTATTTAATGTCACTTCTGAACGTGCTGGGGTTTTGGTAAAAAGTAATAATTTCAAACTGGTCTGGTTCTTTCGATGTTGTCACTTGGTGCCCACGCATGTCCCCACTAAGAGTGTCAGCAGTGCCAAAGAGAGAGGCAGACAGTGCGTCCTCAGCAGACACTCCTCCAGACTCTTCATTAGAGGTCTGACTGAGGAGACGGTGCATGGCCCCACCTGACCCCACTTATGTGACCATTGATGGGCACAGAGCGAGTGGGAATGTGGTTGTTCCCTCACAGGCTGTTTACATGTGTATGGAGTATCAGGCCCAGATTGGACGTGCTACTCAGTGACCTAGAAATGACACTGTCAGCTCCTCCCATTCTCTCTGTCCACTTGCATTGCACCCGAGCCTTGCTGGCACCATGGACCATGAAGAGGCAGAACAAAAACACGAGAGACTTTTTCTAGGAATATAAACCATAAGAATAAACAACATATTTCAATGAAGTGGGGCCTTGTCTCAAGGTGAAAAAGAAACTTATCCGTCAGCATATTAGATACATTCAAATTGTTGAGTCTTTTCAGAAACAAGCTTTGGACAAAAGCTTTATCATTTTTAGCTCAGTAGCCCTTGTGTGTGACTATAAAATATGGAAGTTAGCATATTAAAGCGCTGTTGTAAATGTCTTCAGCCCTCCCAAAGTATTGCTTTTTCTTTTTTCTTAACAACAAAAAGTATGACTGTTCAAACCTACTTGGCTCTTGACCAAAATAGGACTAGGTAAGACTATTTGTATTTATCTAGAATGACAGGTAACGCTCCTGCCAATCTAGAATGCATGCATTTCTTACCTCCAAAGTAATTTTGGTTTGGAGTTAATAAATTAACATGAGTTATGCTAGCTACTGCAAAAAATAAAAAGTTAGCCAAGAGGGAAAAAAACCTGGTTTTAAAGACATACATTTGGAGTGGGTTACCAGTCTTTTATACCGCACAGTTCTCCCATGGCTATTTCCTAAAAGTTAGTTTTGAAGCATTCCTCTTTTTACCCTCTATGGCTAAGGCCCATTCATGCTTCGTGAACTGACGGGGTTGCAAGCAGTAGTGCGTGCTAGAGGGTTGTGCTGAATGGAATAGGACTGTCACCACACTCCACCATGAATAAAGTATGCTGAGTCATGCTAGATTTCTGAAACCTAGGAAAAGCATTGCTAAGGTACTGGTCCCCTTGTTGTGGGAGTGCTCCTACAGACCCGCATCCTCTGCCAGGTGGGCCTGAGTGGCTGGGTGTCACTGAACAATCCCTGTGCAGATTACAGGTCTCACACAAAACACTAATGCAAGGTTTATGCTTTCCCCTAAGTTACCTCACCGTTCTTTTGGTCACCAGCTTATTCTCTTTAATTACATTGAGATTATGAATAAAGCGGTCTTCCAAATTTATATTTAAAAAGGGAATTGGTATTTCCAAGATCAATGTTATGTTTACCTTTCAATCCAACCAGAAATACTGGTGCTTGTTGAAGCAAATTAGCAGACTTTTAAAATCTATTTGACGTTACTCAAAAGTTACTTTAGACTGTGTTATGGCCCAGGTTATTCAATAAAACCGTGTGGAAGGTCGGTTTTACTCGTATCCACCATAAACAGCAATTCTCAGCACACTCTGAAGCAACAGTGAGCTTGGTTTAAACAGCAGAGTATTTAGACAGTGCCCGCCTCCCGCCACCATCAGGAGCCAGCGTGCAGGATTCAGAGCTCATTTTTTTCCTGTCAGGTTATTTTGCGTGGTGTCTCAGGAACATTTGTCCCTCGTGTGCACTTTTTATTTTTCTGCTTGTATTAAGTCTTTGTTCTTGTGAGCTTCCTCAGAAATGGAAAACGTGGTCTTCACAGCAAGCAGCGCTCTAGCGCCCTCCCTAGGAAAGCCTGCATGGGTTTGCTCAGAATCACCTAGTGTTTAGTGCCATTTTGTATTGAGTGAAGTCAGCCAGCAGAGCACATTTAATATATTGAATTTGTAAATATGCAGAGTATAGTATTTGTGTATGGAATCTGTGCATTATCATATTTTTTTCAGCTTTTTGGTGAATAAGATATTAATATGTCATCAATGGAAATTAGATGATTGCTTCTGAAGGAAGATAATTATGAAAATAAAATCCAAGACTGTGAAAAAAAATTAAAAAAAAAAAAGAAAACTAATCTCAGCTGGGCAATGGTGGCACATGCCTTTAATCCCAGAATTTGGAAGGCAGAGGCAGGCAGATTTCTCATTTCGAGGCCATCCTGGTCTACAGAGTGAGTTCCAGGACAGACAGGGATAAATCCTGTCTCAAAAAATAGACAACAACAACCCCCAAACCGGGCGTTAATAACAGCACTTGGGAGGCAGAGTCAGGCAGATTTCTGAGTTCAAGGCCAGCCTGGCCTACAAGTGAATTCCAGGACAGCTAGGACTATACAGAGATACCCTGTCTCGAAAAATAAATAAATAAATAAATAAATAAATAAATAAATAAATAAATAACAAAACAAAAAACAAAGAAAAAAATCAACGCTCCCCCCCAAGAAACAAAACCAAACAAAAAAACAAAACACCCAGCAACAACAAAAAACCCTAATCTGAATGATAAAAGTGTTATGGAATGCGAGGAGTGGGTGGGTGTACACCCTCATAGAAGCAGGAGAAAGAGGGATAGGATTAGGGGATTCCTGGGGGTGGGGATTGGGAAAGGGGATAACATTTAAAATGTAAATAAATAGAATATACAATAAAAAAGAAAGAAAAATGAGAAAAACAGTAAATACCTTTGGATTTTATGAAGGATATTTTGAATGAATGAACAGGGATGGATTTTTTAAAAAGGTTGACAGTTATAATTCTTACAATATTAAGTAGCTTATCTTCTCAGGAGGCAAAGCTCTAGATAAAAATTACAAGCCTTAGGAAAAGGGTTAGATGAAACCTTGGATTAGATGTTAAAACAAAAGATGCAGAATTTCATAGATCAGACTGAATGGGAAAGAGGCAACAATAAAATTTAGGAGCAGAGTCTAGAGGATAATTACTAAAACTAGTGAATCCAAACAAGATAGTGGCTATGATATCAGAATTACAACACAAAGAGAAATTAAAATCATGGAAGCAGGGTCCAGAGTAGAAGATACAGGAATATATAGAGTAGAAGGAACAGCACAAAGAGAAATTTAAGACCTGGCAACAGGATTCCGCCCAGACTGGTCTGCGCAGGGGAGAGTGTGGACTACAGAAACTAACAGATTCTGGGTCAGGCGTAAGCCACAGAGCTTCTGGGACAGACCATGTTTCAGGCTCCAGACACCCGGACACCTTCCATGCCTGAGGAGAGGTATCTGCCCTGACAGAGGAATTTTGCCACAGAATCTAGGGGAGACATCTTAGTACTCGGATCCCTCCAAGACTACTCTGCACAGGAGAGAGTGTGGACTACAGAAGCTAAACAGATTCTGGGACAAGCCCTGTTTCAGGGCTTCATCTTCTGCCAGGAGGTGGGTCTGAATGCCAGATATGTGTCCACCTTTCCTACAAGAGGAGAGCTTGCCTGCAGAGAGTGCTCTAACCACTGAAACTCAGAAGAGAGCTAGTCTTCCAGGTCTGCTGATAGAGGCTAACAAAATCACTAGAGGAACAAGCTCTAACCAGAGACAGCTATAAAAACTAACTCCAGAGATTACAAGTTGGCAAAAGGCAAATGTAAGAATCTTACTAACAGAATCAAGACCACTCACCATCATCAGAACCCAGCACTCCCACCTCAGCAAGACCAGAGTACCACAACACACCTGAAAAGCTGGACCCAGATTTAAAAGCTTATCTCATGATGATGGTAGAGGACATCAAAAAGGACTTTAATAACTCACTTAAAGAAATACAGGAAAACACTGCTAAACAGGTAGAAGACATTAAAGAGGAAGTACAAAAATACCTCAAAGAATTGCAGAAAAACACAACCAAACAGGTGATGGAATTGAATAAAACCAACCAAGACCTAAAAAGGAAAGTAGACAAAATAAAGAAAACCAAAAGTGAGGCAACACTGGAGATGGAAACCCTAGGAAAGAAATCTGGAAACATAGATGCGAGCATCAGCAACAGAATACAAGAGATGGAAGAGAGAATCTCAGGTGCAGAAAATTCCATAGAGAACATCGGCACAACAATCAAAGAAAATGGAAAATGCAAAAAGATCCAAACTCAAAACATCCAGTAAATCCAGGACACAATGAGAAGACCAAACCTACGGATAATAGGAGTGGATGAGAATGAAGATTTTCAACTCAAAGGACCAGCAAATATCTTCAACAAAATTATAGAAGAAAACTTCCCAAATCTAAAGAAAGAGATGCCCATGAACATACAAGAAGCCTACAGAACTCCAAATAGACTGGACCAAAAAAGAAATTCCTACCAACACATAATAATCAGGACAACAAATGCACTAAATAAAGATAGAATACTAAGAGAAGTAAGGGAAAAAGGTCAAGTAACATATAAAGGCAAGCCTATCAGAATTACACCAGACTTTTCACCAGAGACTATGAAAGCCAGAAGACCCTGGACAGAAGTTATATAGACACTAAGAGAACACAAATTCCAGCCAAGGCTACTATACCCAGCCATAAATTACCATAGATGGAGAAACCAAAGTATTCCATGTTAAACCAAATTCACACATTATCTTTCCACAAATCCAGCCCTTCAAAGGATAATAACAGAAAAAAAAAAAAAATACAAGGACGGAAATCACTTCCTAGAAAAAGCAAGAAAGTAATCCCTCAACAAACCAAAAAGAAGACAGCCACAAGGGCAGAATGCCAACTCTAACAACAAAAATAACAGGAAAGAACAATTACTTTTCCTTAATATCTCTCAATATCAATGGTTTCAACTCCCCAATAAAAAGACATAGACTAACAGACTGGCTACACAAACAGGACCCAACATTTTGCTGCTTACAGGAAACTCATCTCAGAGAAATAGATAGACACTACCTCAGAATGAAAGGTTGGAAAACAATTTTCAAAGCAAATGGTATGAAGAAACAAGCCAGAGTAGCCATTCTAATATCTGATAAGATTGACTTCCAACACAAAGTCCTCAAAAAAGACAAGGAGGGGCAATTCATTCTCACCAAAGGTAAAATCCTCCAAGAGGAACTATCAATTCTGAATATCTATGCTCCAAATAAAGGGCAGCCACATTCATTAAAGAAACTTCAGTAAATCTCAAAGCACACATTGCACCTCACACAATAATAGTGGGAGACTTCAACACGCCATTTTCACCAATGGACAGATTATGGAAACAGAAACTAAACAGGGGCACAGTGAAACTAACAGAAGTTATGAAACAAATGGATCTGACAGATATCTACAGAACATTTTATCCTAAAACAAAAGGATATACCTTTTTCTCAGCACCTCATGGTACATTCTCCAAAACTGACCACATAATTGGTCACAAAACAGGCCTCAACAGATACAAAAATATTGAAATTGTCCCATGCATCCTATCAGATCACCATGGACTAAGGTTGATCTTCAATAACAAAATAAATAATAGAAAGCCAACATTCATGTGGAAACTGAACAACACTCTTCTCAATGATACCTTGGTCAAGGAAGGAATAAAGAAAGAAATTAAGGACTTTTTAGAATTCAATGAAAATGAAGCCACAACATACCCAAACTTATGGAACACAATGAAAGCATTTCTAAGAGGAAAACTCATAGCTCTGAGTGACTCCAAAAAGAAACTAGAGAGAGCACACACTAGCAGCTTGACAACACACCTAAAAGCTGTAGAACAAAAGGAAGCAAATTCACCAAAGAGGAGTAGACGGCAGGAAATAATCAAACTCAGGGGCGAAATCAACCAAGTGGAAACAAGAAGAACTATTCAAAGAATCAACCAATCAAGGAGTTTGTTCTTTGAGAAAATCAACAAGATAGATAAACCCCTAGGCAGACTCACTAGAGGGCACAGAGAAAGCATTCTAATTAACAAAATCAGAAATGAAAAGGGAGACAACAACAGATCCTTAAGAAATCCAAAACACCATTAGATCCCTCTACAAAAGGCTATACTCAACAAAAATGGAGAACCTGGATGAAATGGACAAGTTTCTAGACAGATACCAGGTACCAAAGTTAAATCAAGATCAGGTTAATGATCTAAACAGTCTGTATCCCCTAAAGAAATAGAAGCAGTCATTAATAGTCTCCCAACCAAAAAAAGCCCAGGGCCAAATGTGTTTAGTGCAGAGTTCTATGAGACCTTCAAGAAGATCTAATCCCAGTTCTTCACAAACTATTCCACAAAATAGAAACAGAAGGTACTCTACCCAACTCATTCTATGAAGCCACAATAACTCTGATACTTAAACCACAAAAAGACCCAACAAAGATGGAGAACTTCAGACCAATTTCCCTTATGAATATCAATGCAAAAATCCTCAATAAACTTCTCACTAACTGAATTGAATCCAAGAACACATCAAAATAATCATCCATCCTGTCCAAGTAGGTTTTACCCCAGAGATGCAGGGATGGTGCAATATACGGAAATCCATCAACAAAATCCAGTACATAAACAAACTCAAAGACAAAAACCACATGATCATCTCGTTAGATGCAGAAAAAGCATTTGAAAAAATCCAACACCCATTCAAGATAAAAGGCTTGGAAAAATCAGAAATTCAAGGCCCATACCTAACCATGATAAAAGCAATATACAGCAAACCATTAGCCAACATCAAAGTAAATTTTGAGAAGCTGGAAGCAATCCCACTAAAATCAGGGACTAGACAAGGCTGTCCACTCTCTCCCTACCTATTCAACACTGTACTTGACGTCCTAGCCAGATCAATTAGACAACAAAAGGAGATCAAGGGGATGCAAATTGGAAAGGAAGAAGTCAAAATATCAATTTTTGCAGATGATATAATAGTATATATTAATGACCCTAAAAATTCCATCAGAGAACTTCTAAACCTTATAAACAGCTTCAATGAAGTAGCTGGATATAAAATTTACTCAAACAAGTTGATGACCATTCTGTAAACAAAGGATAAACAGGCTAAGAAAGAAAGTAGGGAAACAACACCTTTCTCAATAGTCACAAACAATATAAAATACCTTGGCGTGACTCTAACTAAAGAAGTGAAAGATCTGAATGATAAGAACTTCAAGTCTCTGAAGACAGAAATTAAAGAAGATCTCAGAAGATGTAAAGATCTCCCATGCTCATGGATTGGCAGGATTAACATTGTACAAATGGCTATCTTGTCAAAAGCAATCTACAGATTCAATAAAATCCAATCAAAATTCCAAATCAATTCTTCAAGGAATTAGAAAGGGCAATAGGCAGATTCATCTGGAATAACAAAAAACCTAGGATATGAAAACTCTTCTCAAGGATAAAAGAACATCTGGTGGAATCACCATGCCTGACCTAAAACTGTACTACAGAGCAATTGTGATTAAAAAAAAAAAATGCATGGTACTGGTATATCGACAGAATAGTAGACCAATGGAACAGAATTAAAAACCCTGAGATGAACCCACACACCTATGGTCACTTCATCTTTGACAAGGGGGCAAAAACCATCCAGTGGAAAAAAGATAGCATTTTTAACAAATGGTGCTGGCACAACTGGCAGTTATCATGTAGAAGAATGCGAATTGATCCATTCCTATCTCCTTGTACTAAGGTGAAATCTAAGTGAATTAAGGAACTCCACATAAAACCAGAGACACTGAAACTTATAGAGGAGAAAGTAGGGAAAAGGCTCGAAGATATGGGTACAGAGGGAAATTTCCTGAATAAAACAGCAATGGCTTGTGCTGTAAGATCCAGAATTCACAAATGGGACCTCATAAAGTTGCAAAGCTTCTGCAAGGTAAAAGACACTGTCAATAAGACAAAAAGACCACCAACTGATTGGAAAAGGATCTTTACCTATCCTAAATCAGATAGGGGACTAATATCCTATTAGAAGAACTCACGAAGGTGGACTCCAGGAAATCAAATAACCCCATTAAAAAATGGGGCTCGGAGCTAAACAAAGAATTCTCACCTGAGGAATACGGAATGGCAAAGAAGCACCTGAACAAATGTTCAACATCCTTAATCATCAGAGAAATGCAAATCAAAACAATCCTGAGATTCCACCTCACACCAGTCAGAATGGCTAAGATCAAAAATTCAGGTGACAGCAGATGCTGGCGAGGATGTGGAGAAAGAGGAACACTCCTCCATTGTTGGTGGGATTGCAAACTTGTACAACCACTCTGGAAATCAGTCTGGCGGTTCCTCAGAAAATTGGACATAGTACAACCGGAGGATCCCGCAATAACTCTTCTGGGCATATATCTCCAGAAGATGTTTCAACCGATAAGAAGGACACATGCTCAATATGTTAATAGAAGCTTTATTTATAATAAACAGAAGCTGGAAAGAACCCAGATGCCCCTCAACAGAGGAATGGATACAGAAAATGTGGTGCATTTACACAATGGAGTACTACTCAGCTATTAAAAAGAATTAATTTGATGCAGGGCGTGGTGGTGCATGCCTTTAATCCCAGATCTCTGGAGGCAGAGGCAGGCAGATTTCTGAGTTCGAGGCCAGCCTGGTCTACAAAGTGAGTTCCATGACAGCCAGGGCTATACAGATAAACCCTGTCTCAAAAAAGCAAAAAAAAAAAAAAAAAAAAAAAAGCAAAAAAAATGAATTTATCAAATTCCTAGGCAAATGGATGGACCTGGAGGACATCATCCTGAGTGAGGTAAACCAATCACAAAGGAACTCATACAATTGTACTCACTGATAAGGGGATAGTAGCCCAGAAACTTACGATACCCAAGATATAAGATACAATTTGCTAAACGCTTGAAAGTCAAGAAGAACAAAGACCAAGCCCCTTCTTAGAATTGGGAACAAAACACCCATGGAAGGAGTTACAGAGACAAAGTTTGGAGCTGTGACGAAATGATGGGCCATCTACAGACTGCCGTATCTGGGGTTCGATCCCATAATCAGCTTCCAAACACTGACACCATTGCATACACTATCAAGATTTTGCTGAAAGGACCCAGATATAGTTGTCTCTTGTGAGACTAGGCCTGGGCCTAGCAAACACAGAAGTGGATGCTCACAGTCAGCTATTGGATGGATCACAGGGCTCCCAATGGAGGAGCTAGAGAAAGTACCCAAGGAGCTAAGGGATCTGCAACCCTATAGGTGGAACAACATTATGAATTAACCAGTACCCCGGAGCTCTTGACTCTAGCTGCATATGATTCAAAGATGGCCTACTCGGCCATCACTGGAAAGAAAAGCCCATTGGACTTGCAAACTTCATAAGCCCCAGTACAGGGGAACGCCAGGGCCAAAAAGTGGGAGAGGCTGGGTAGGGGAGTAGGGGGGATGGTATGAGGGACTTTTGGCATAGCATTGGAAATGTAAATGAGGAAAATACCTAATAAAAAATTTTAAAAAGAAAAATGGATTAAAAAAATAATAATAATAGAAAGCCAACATTAATGTGTAAACTGAACAATACTCTTCTAAATATCTTAGTCAAGGAAGGAATAAAGAACCAAATTAATGACTTTTTATAGCTTAATGAAAATGAACCCACAAGATACCCAAAATTATGGGACACAATGAAAGCATTTCTAAGAGGAAAACTCAGCTCTTTGTGCCTCCAAAAAGAAATTAGAGAGAACACACTAGCAGCTTTACAACACACCTAAAAGCTCTAGAACAAAAGGAAGCAAATTCAACCAAGAGGAGTAGACAACAAGAAATAATCAAACTCAGGGGCGAAATCAACCAAGTGGAAAGAAGAACTATTCAAAGTATCAACCAAACGAGGAGCTGGTTCTTTGAGAAAATAAACGAGATAGATAAACCCCTAGCCAGACACACTAGAGGGTATGGGGACATCATCCTAATTAAAAAACTCAGAAATGAAAAGGGAGAGTTAACAACAGATCTTGAAGAAATCCAAAACACCATCAGATCCCTCTACAAAAGGCTATACACAAAAAAACTGGAAAACCTGGATGAAATGGACAAATTTCTACACAGATACCAGGTACCAAAGTTAAATCAGGATCAGTTTAATGATCTAAATAGTCCTATATCACCGAAAGAAATAGAAGCAGTCATTAGTAGTCTCCCAACAAAAATAGACCAGGACCAGATGGGTTTAGTGCAGAGTTCTATCAGACATTCAAAGAAGATCTAATCCCAGTTCTTCACAAACTATTCCACAAAAAAGAAACAGAAGGTAGTCTACCCAAGTCATTCTATGAAGCCACAATAACTCTGATACCTAAATCACAGAAAGACCCAACAAAGAGAAATTCAGACAAATTTCCCTTATGAATATCGATGCAAAAATAGTCAATAAAATTCTCACTAACTGAATCCAAGAACACATCAAAACAATCATCTATCCTGACCAAGTAGGCTTCATTCCAGGGATGCAGGCATTGTTTAAAATACAGAAATCCATCAACGTAATTCACTATATAAACAAACTCAAAGACAAAAACTACAAGATCATCTAGTTAGATGTGGAGAAAGCATTTGTCAAAATCCAACACCCATTCATGAAAAAAGTTTTTGAAAGATCAGGAATTCAAGGCCCATACCTAAACAAGATAAAAGCAATCTACATCAAACCAGTAGCCAACATCAAAGTAAATTTTGAGAATCTGGAAGCAATCCCACTAAAATCAGGGACTAGACAAGGCTGTCCACTTTCTCCCTACCTATTCAACATTGTACTTGAAGTCCTAGCAAGAGATATTCAACAACAAAAGGAGATCAAGGGGATACAAATTGGAAAGGAAGAAAGCAAAGTATCACTTTTTGCAGATGATATAACAGTATATATAAGTGACCCTATAAATTCCACCAGAGAACTCTATACCTGATAAACAGCTTCAGTAAAGTAGCTGGATATGAAATTAACTCAAACAAATCAATGGCCTTTCTCTACACAAAGGAAAAACAGGCTGAGAAAGAAATTTGGGAAACAACACCCTTCACAATAGTCACAAATAATATAAAATACCTTGGCATGAGTCTAACTAAGGAAGTGAAAGATCTGTATAATAAGAACTTCAAGTCTCTGAAGAAAAAAATTAAATTAGATATCAGAAGATGGAAAGATCTCCCATGCTCATGAATGGGCAGGATCAATATAGTAAAACTGTCTATCTTTCCAAAAGCAATATACAGATTCAATGCAATCCCCATCAAAATTCCAACTCAATTCTTCAACAAATTAGAAAGGGCAATCTGCAAATTCATCTGGAATAACAAAAAACCTAGAGTAGCAAAAACTCTCCTCAAGGATAAAACAACCTCTGGTGGAATCACCATGCCTGACCTAAAGCTGTACTACAGAGCAATTGTGATAAAAACTGCATGGTACTGGTATAGAAAGAGACAAGTAGACCAATGGAATAGAATTGAAAACCCAGAAATGAACCCACAAACCTATGGTCACTTGATCTTTGACAAGGAAGCTAAAACCATCCAGTGGAAAAAAGATAGCATTTTCAACAAATGGTGCTGGCACAACTGGTGGTTATCATGTAGAAGAACTCGAATTAATCTATTCCTATCTGCTTATACTAAGGCAAATCTAAGTGGATCAAGGAACTCCACATAAAACCAGAGACAGTGAAACTTATAGAGGAGAAAGTGGGGGGAAAGCCTTGAAATTATGGGCACAGTGGAAAATTTCCTGAATAGAACAGCAATGGCTTGTGCTTTAAGATCGAGAATCAACAAATGGGAGCTCATAAAATTGCAAAGTTTCTGTAAGGCAAAGACACCATCAATAAGACAAAAAGTTCAGCAACAAATTGGGAAAGGATCTTTACCTATCCTAAGTCAGATATGGGACTAATATCCAATATATATAAAGAACTCAAGAAGTTGGACACCAGAAAATCAAATAACCCCATTAAAAAATGGGGCTCAGAGCTAAACAAAGAATTCTCACCTGAGAAATACCGAATGGCTGAAAAGCACCTGAAAAAATGTTCAGCATCCTTAATCATCAGTGAAATGCAAATCAAAACAACCCTGAGATTCTACCTTACTCCAGCCAGAATGGCTAAGATCAAAAATTCAGGTGACAGTAGATGCTGGCGAGGATGTAGAGAAAGAGAAACTCTCCTGTGGGAAGCCATTCCAGACTCCATGGCCAGCCGGTCGGAAATCTATGCCAGGCAGTAAACAAGACCATATTTGGTTGATGGCTCACCCTTAATCCCTGATTGGCTGAGCAAGCCTGCCTGGTGAGGTGATGTGACCTGTGGTGATTGGTTGAGGCGTGGTTGTGGCTTGAGTGGATAAAAACGCTTGTATCCCGGGAGGCGGGGGATTTGAAGAGAGAAGCTTCCTGAATAAACTGCTTTAAGAAGAACAGGTGGTTGCGTTTTCCTTGCTGGTCGAGCTAGACGCAACAAATGGTGCTGAAACCCAGGACCCGACTCCCCCACTGAAAAGGTTCAGAACTTTCTGCAGTCAGGGTCTGTGGACAGGATTAGTACGGTAAGTAACTCACCATCCTGGGGTTGGGATTAGGCTCTCGGTAAAGAGACAATTAGGCTCTCGGTAAAGAGACAATTAGGCTCCTGGTAAAGAGACAATAAGGCTCTCAGTAAGAGACAATAGGGCTCTTGGTAAGAGACAATAAGGCTCTCAGTAAGAGACAATAAGGCTCTCGGTAAAGTGACAATAAGGTTCTCAGTAAGAGACAATAAGGCTCTCTGGCTCTGGAGACGAGAAAGGGAAGGTAAGAGGGTAGTGAAAGTAAGAGGGTAATAGGGACAGTCTATGGATTACTTTCTTCTTCTAGCCATTTGGGTAATTTTTCTTACTGCCTTTTTGTTTAAGGACTGGCCAAAAGGATGACCGATTCAGGAGTCAGAACAAATATTACAAGGCCTGGGCTATGCAAAGAGCCCAGACATAAGTGCCAGGATGCTCCCTTGGAAAGATAAGGAAGGGCATGATGGGATGTTTCAACCATATGTGCTTGAGCTGCCCATTACCTTATGGGGGTAGGGATTTGTTGAAAATAGTGTCCTATTTAGGATCAAGGATCGCCCCTATGGCCGTTTGGCCTCAAAAGATACAGTTGAGGGTTGATTCCTTGCATACTTTAAATGATTTTCAGAATTTGTTAGGCGATATCAATTGGATTAGGCCCTATTTGAAGATCCCAAATGTTAAATTAAAACCTCTATTTCAAATTTTAGAAGGAGTCTCAGAGTTAAGTTCCAAAAGGGAATTAACACCTGAGGCTAGAAAGGCCCTTACCCTAGTGGAAGAAGAATTGATTAAAGCCCAGCTTCAGCATTGTAGAGAAGGGTTACCCATCATTTTGATAATATTACCTACTGAGATGCCACCCACAGGATTATTGTGGCAAGAAGGCCCATTGACATGAATCCATTCCAAAATATCCGCTGGGAGGACATTAGATCATTACCCTACAACAGTGGCTTCTTTAGCCTTGTTGGGAATTCAGCATTGTTTACAATTTTTTGGTATAAAACCCAGCTCTATTGTAATCCCTTATGATGGGTATCTGCAAAAGGTCCTAACAGCAAATATTGATGAGTGGGTTATTTTAGCCTGTATTAATGAGGGCCCATTTGATAATAATTATCCCAAACATCCTTTAATGACCTTTTTTAAGGAACATCCAGTCATTTTTCCTCAAGTGGTGAGGAAAACACCCATTAAGGAAGCAGTAAACGTGTTTACTGATGGATCAAAAACCGGATGTGGAGTATACGTGGTAGAGGGGAAAGATCCTGTGGTCAGGCAGTAATATCCCTGTACTCCACAGATGGTGGAATTACAAATAGTTATTGAGGTCGTTAAGGATTGTGATTTTCCTTTTAATCTAATTTCAGATTCACAATATGTAGTTAATTTAGTTCTATCCCTAGACGTGGCTGGCCAAATAAAAGCTTGTAGTAACATCCAAGCCTTGGCCGTACAATTACAGAAGTTGCTGTGAGAAAGATGCCAACCATTATATATTGGACATGTTCGTGCCCATAGTGGGCTTCCAGGACCCTTAAGTAGGGGAAATGATATTGTGGATAATTGTACTCGTATGGAGTTCATATTTTTAGCATGCCCTATGTAGTTAGCCTCCCAATTTCATTCTAAATTTCATGGTAATGCTAAAACTCTGCAGAGAAAATTTGGAATCTCTAGAGCCCAAGCTCGGGATGTAGTCACTACCTGTGGACGTTGCCTTGAGTTCCAACACCCACCTTCTTATGGAGTGAATCCTAGAGGATTCCTCCCTCTACAGGTGTGGCAGATGGATGTGACACATTTTTCAGAATTTGGCCAATTGAAATACGTTCATGTATCCATTGATACATGATCAGGAATAGTTTATGCATCTCCCATGGCAGGGGAAAAGGCCTCCCATGTTATACAGCATTGTTTGGAGGCCTGGGCAGCTTGGGGTAAACCCCAACAACTTAAAACAGACAATGGCCCTGCATATACTGCCAAAACCCTGGTGTCTTTTTGTCAACAGATGGAAGTACAAGTTAAACACAGCCTGCCATATAATCCTCAAGGCCAAGGAATCATTGAACGAGCACATAGAACCTTAAAAGAATTATTAATAAAACAAAAAGGGGGAATAGGCTATGTCCATACCCCAAAGATAAGACTCTCCTTAGCTCTTTTTACCTTAAATTTTTTACAATTGGATAAGGAATGTCGCTCTGCTGTTGAATGACATGTTAATACCAGCCCCAGTAAACTGGGGTATGCTAAATGAAAGGATGTGCTTACAGGATCATGGAATAGTCCGGATCCCGTGTTGGCCTGGGCAAGAGGGTCTGTTTGCATGTTTCCACAGAATCGCGCAGAGCCAGTGTGGGTTCCGGAGCAGCTAGTGCAACGCTGTCAAAATGAAGAAACTGATCTTGCTGGTGATGAGCATGTGTCTGCCCCTGGTGGGTGCAGAACCCAGATGGGGGATACTGTTGGTGTTTAAATTGGACTGCAAATTTTGATGGCAAGATGAATGAGCTTCGCTCGGCGATTGTCACTGTGAATTCTACCCGAGTGGATCTTGGCTTGGCATTGGGAAAGAATGGACTGGGATAGGTGCCCTCACTGTGGCCCTTGTTTTGGCATGCATGTTGTGTGTATGGTGTATGTTGCAGAATGCCCAGGTCCACACTGCCGCCATGGTGGTGCAAGCTTTTGCCACAGTGGAAGCAGGGCAGTCACCTCAGATTTGGCTTGCTGCCATGAAGAATGAACAATGAAGCCATCGCTCCGAAGGGTTGTAAGGCTAAGCACTGCACAGAGGTTAGTCTGGAAGCTGTTTGACAATCTCTGGGAGGTATGTCTGATTGCATGAGGGTTGAGTGTCCTAGTGTCCTTCCCCCAGGAAAAAAGGCATGGGAGCAGGACAGGGTTGCCCTGGGGAAAAACCTGTGAGCCTAAGAGTCAATCCTGTACATGGCCCCTATTTCTGCACACTGGGGATCTGACCTCTATCTTCACCCACGGAGCTTGCTTCAAAAGAATATAAAAGGGGGAATTGTGGAAAGCCATTCCAGACTCCCTGGCCAGCCGGACGGAAATCTAAGCCAGGCAGTAAACAAGCCCATATTTAGTTGATGGCTCGCCCTTAATCCCAGATTGGCTGAGCAAGCCTGCCTGGTGAGGTGATGTGAACTGTGGTGATTGGTTGAGGCGTGGTTTTGGCTTGAGTGGATAAAAATGCTTGTAACCTGAGATGCCGGGGATTTAAAGAGAGAAGCTACCTGAGTAAACTGCTTTAAGAAGAACCAGTGGTTGCATTTTCCTTGCTGGTCGAGATGGACACAACACTCTCCTCCATTGTTGGTGGAATTGCAAGCTTGTACAACCACTCTGGAAAACAGTTTGGTGGTTCCTCAGAAATTTGAACATAGTACTACCAGAGGATTACAAAATACCTTTCCTGGGCATATATCCAGATGTTCCAACCGGTAAGAAGGACACATGCTCAACTATGTTCATAGCAGCCTTATTTATAATAGCCATAAGCTGGAAAAAACCCAGATGCCCCTCAACAGAGGAATGGATACAGAAATTGTGGTACATTTACACAATGGACTACTAGTTAGTTAAAAAAAAAAAAAGAATGAATTTATGAAATTCCTAGGCAAATGGATGGACCTAGAGGGCATCATCCTGAGTGAGGTAGCCCAATCACAAAAGAACTCACATGATATGTATGTCTGATAAGTGGATATTTGCCAAGAAACTTAGAATAGCCAAGATACAAGATACAATTTGCAAAACACATGAAACTCAGGAAGAACGAAGATGAAAGTGTGGACACTTTGCCCCTTCTTAGAATTGGGAACAAAACACCCATGGAAGAAGTTACAGAGACAAAGACTGGAGCTGAGACAAAAGGATGGACCATCTAGAGACTGCCATACCCGGGGATCCATCCCATAATCAGCCTCCAAATGGTGCCACCATTGCACACACTAGCAAGATTTTACTGAAAGGACCCTGATATAGCTGTCTCTTGAGAGGTTATGCCAGGGCCTAGCAAACACAGAAGTGGATGCTCAGTCAGCTATTGGATGGATCACAGGGCCCCCAATGGAGGAGCTAGAGAAAGTACCCAAAAAGCTAAAGGGGTCTGCAACCCTATACATGGAACAACAATATGAACTAACCAGTACCCCTGGAGCTCGTGTCTCTAGCTGCATATGTATCAGAAGATGGTCTAGTCTGCCATCATTGGAAAGAGAGGCCCACTTGTCTTGCAAACTTTATATGCCTCAGTACAGGGGAACTTCAGGGACAAGAAGTGGGAGTGGGGGGGAGGGGTGGGGGGAGGGGTTTGAGGGACTTTTGGGGTAGCATTGGAAATGTAAATGAAGAAAATACCTATAAAGAAAGAAAGAAAGAAAGAAAGAAAGAAAGAAAGAAAGAAAGAAAGAGAGAGAGAGAAAGAAAGAAAGAAAGAAAGAAAGAAAGAAAGAAAGAAAGAAAGAAAGAAAGAAAGAAAGAAAGAAAGAAGCAGGAACCTAATATAAAATATTAGGAAGAGTCAAAATTACATAGATTATTAATAGTGTGAAGGAAAGCAAGATGTGTAAACTTGAAGTCAAATACATAATGCTGTGTTGTATTTTCTAAAAAAAAAAAAAAAAAAAAAAAAAGACCTTGCAACGTGGCCTAGAGAAACCACTGGAACTACAGATAAAAGGATTTATGGGTCAAGTTAAGCAACAGAGAGAGGAGAATGAAAGTTACAGACAGGAGCTGGAAAAGATGCTAGAACAAAAGATGCAAAAGCTCACAGAACAGACTCCGTAATAGAGAGAAAATAATGAGAATTGGAAGCAAGGATTGGAGAAGAACCTTTTAAAATTAATCAAAACTAAATAGCAGAATATCATAATTATATAGAAAAAATGTAGAAGCAAAACCTTGAACAGAGAGAGTACACAGACTTACAGAAAAGGAGGAATTTAAATTATCAATTAGGGAAAATACCCAGCTAGAGACAGAAGATAAAATTAGAGGAAGCCAACCAAAGGTTGTTAGAAAACAAACTTTAGTTTATCCAGTTAGTGTACAACAAAGACCACCATACAATGAGCATCCACAGGGTTATCAAGAATTCGAATGGCAACCATGGATGTGTTAGGACTGAGAAAATTTAAGGAGAGTATTACTAATTTTGGAATTCATTCAACATTTGTCAAACAAATCCTGACTTATTGGGCTACTAAAAATAGAATAATCCCCCAAGACTGAAAGGATATGGCAAAAGCAATACTAGAACCCGCATCATACTTACAATGGTTTTTATGGTGAAGAGAATAGGCAAACGATATAGCACAACCAAATTGAGCCAGGGGTAGAGAGATTTCCAAAGACCAGCTGCTTGGTGGAGGCCAATTTGCAGAGATAGTGGTGCAGGTTGTATTTGATGAAGAAATCTTGACATTGTGTCACTTGGCAGTCTTAAATGCTTGGGAAAAAGCTGAAAATTCAGAGAAAAGATTTGAACCATTTTCTCAGGGTATTCAAGGTGTTTACAATGGTTGACTTCTGCTGTGGAAAAAAGTATATAGAATCTATCAGCAAGAAAGGCAATAATTGAGTCCTTACCTTTCAAAACCTTGAATGCTGAATGCAAGGAAGTAATCAGACCATTGAGGACAAGGGCAGGATCAATAGATGAGTGGATTAGATAATTCAGTTGATGTTAGACCTGGTTTGCCTGATATGACCTTAATGGGAGAAGCTGCTACTAGAGGCCTTGAAATAACCCAAAATTTCAGATGTCTTAATTGTAGTGAGCAGGATCATTTCAGAATAATCAGAGAAAACCAAATTAATCTCAAAAGGGAGCCCATGCCTCCTGGAATATGTAAATGATGTGGCAAAGGCTGACTTTAGACTAGGGAATGTAAAGCAAAAAACAGACAAATTGGGAAAAACTTTTCCAAGAAAACCCTGGGGGAGGGCATTCTTGCAGGCCCTAGTGCCAGACAGGGTGAGTTCTCTTCCTCAAAACAATTAAACAACACTGCTCTGAAGGCAAATGTGAATCCAGATAAGGCCAAGGCAGATTCTACAGACAATTCAAAAAATGTAAATGGGGGCCAAAACCAAGTATTTTGGCAAACTTTTATAGAGGATCAAAGGCCTAACCTTAGAATATTATTGAACAATATTGAAATTGGAAGGAATAGTCAATACTAGAGCTGATGTCACCATTATCTCTTCAAAATATTGGCCTTCAGATTGACCACTTCACAAAGTAGACATCCATTTTCCAAGAGTTAGAACTTCATCCCAAATAAAGCAAAGTATCAGATGACTTAAATGTACAGGGCCTGAGAGTCAGATAGGAAAATTAACCAATACATGGCTAAAGTAGCCATAAAATTATGGGGAAGACATCTGTTACAACAGTGGAAAGCACATATTAATAACCCTGCAGTCGCAGAGGCTGCCCATTAGTTAAGGAATGTTATCAAAGACAGTTACAGACTGTGCAGGCTGTCCATAAATGAGACACAGCAGGGTCTGACAAATAAGCTTTACATCAAGGACACACTGATGTTAAAACTCCAAAAGCCTTACCAGTAACGTAGTTATCAGACCAACCCATTTAGATTGATTAATGGTCTATGATAAAATAAAAACTTCAGGCACTAGAACAGCTTGTCCAGGAACAGCTGGAGACTCCACATATAGAGAAGTCCACCAGCCCTTGGAATTCTCTAGTATTTGTCATTAAACACACACACACACAGGGAGTAACCCCTGGCGCTGACCACATATGTGGAAGAAGATGGCCAGGTTGGACATCAATGGGAGAATAGGACCTTGGGTCTGAAGTTGTTCAATGCCCCAGTGTAGGGGAATTCAAGGGTGGGAGGATGGGAGTGGGTAGGTGGGGGAGCACCATCATAGAGGCAGGGGGAGCAGGATGGGAAAGAGGGTTTCCAAAAGGGAGACCTGGAAAGGGGAAAACATTTGAACTGTAAATAAAGAAAATATCCAAGAAAAAATAATACTGCAAGGCTACACTGTAGTAATGTCATAGGGAAAGACAGTGGAACAGAATAAAGTCCAGAAATTAAAAAAAATTGTTATATGCTACACATAAAAATTGTTATTCCATTTTACAAAAAAAAAAAAAAGGCTAGCAGATGGAGGATGTTGACAGATCTCAAAGCAATTAATAAGATTATTCAGCTAATGGTTTCTCTCTAGCCTGGAATCCCATTGCTTTCCTTGTTGCATAAGTGATTGATTTAAAAGATGGTTTTTCACAATTCCTCTATATGAACATGAAAAGAAAAGATTTGCCTTCTCAGTACCTATCTTAATAGATGTTGTCCAATAGAAACATATCATTGGAAGGTCCTGCCACAAAAAAATGTTAAATAGCTCTACCTTGTGTCAATATTTTGTTCAACATCCATTGGAGATGATTCACAAATAAATCCCTCATTCCATTATTTATCATTATATGGATGGTATCCCACTTCCTGATTCAGACATAAGTAATCCAGAAAGAATGTTTGAGAAAGTAAAATAACCTTGCTTCTGGTGATTGAAAATCACCCCTGAAAAAAATACAAAGAGGGGTGTACTAGCTAGTTTTGTGTCAACTTAACACAGCTGGAGTTATCACAGAGAAAGGAGCTTCAGTTGAGAAAATGCCTCCATGAGATACAACTGTAAGGCATTTTCTCAATTAGTGATCAAGGGGGAAAGGCCCCTTGTGGGTGGGACCATCTCTGGGCTGGTAGTCTTTGTTCTATAAGAGAGCAGGCTGAGCAAGCCAGGGGAAGCAAGCCAGTAAAGAGCATCCCTTCATGGCCTCTGCATCAGTTCCTGCTCCCTGACCTGCTTGAGTTCCAGTTCTGACTTCTTTCAGTGATGAACAGCAATGTGGAAATGTAAGCTGAATAAACCCTTTCCTCCCCAACTGTTTCTTGGTCAGGATGTTTGTGCAAGAATAGAAACCCTGACTAAGACAGGGGATTCTATAAATTATCTAGGATATAGAATAAGCCTACAAAAGGTTAGACCACAAAAAGTGCAAATTTGGGGAAAAAAATGAAAGACTCTTAGTGACTTTCAGAAGCTACTAGGAGATATGAACTGGCTGTGGTTAGCAATTGTCTTAGCTACTAAGGAGATACGAAATTTATTTCAGACTTTACAAGGTGATTAAGACTTAAATAGCCTGAGGAAATTACCAGCCAAGGCTGAGAACCAGTTAGCTCTGTAGGAAAGGAAATTGCAGGATAGATATCTATATCATATTCATCAAAAAACCACTTGCACCTTAGTTATCTTGCCTTCTACTCATTCTCCTACTGGAATTCTTATACAGAGCAAAGATTATATATTAGAATGGATATTTATCACACATAACTAGGGTAAGAAATTAAAAACCTACATAGAAACTTTTTCTTAATTGATAATAAAAGGAAAAACGAGACTTTGACAACAAGCTGGAATAAATCCAGCTGAAATTGTGGATTTTTTTTACTCATGCAGAGATTTCCTCGTTATGGGCACAAGATGAACATTGGCAAAAAGCATTCAGTAATTTCTTAGGAGAGATTAACAACAAATCCCCTAAAAGCAAGTGATGTCAGTTCATAAAAAGAAATTATTGAACTCTCTCATATAATAAAAAAACTCCAATTCCTGATGCTAATAAATCAGGATTTTCAGGGTAAAAAAATAAGAAGTTGTAAATAAGGTGGTTGCTAATCCCTATAATTTGGTTTTAAAATATGAATTATATGCAATACTTATGATATTATCAGATTTTCAAGCCAGGCGTGTTGGCACACACCTTTAATCCCAGCACTCGAGAGGCAGAGGCAGGCAGATTTCTGAGTTCGAGGCCAGCCTGGTCTACAAAGTAAGTTCCAGGACAGCCAGGGCTGTACAGAGAAACACTGTCTTCAAAACAAAACAAACGAACCACAAAAAAAAAAAAAAAAAAAAAAGAGTCTCTTAAGATAGAAACTGACTCTCGATATGCAGACAGGGTTATATGCTGAACTTATTCAAGATGGTTCTGAATGGACTTCAATGTTTGTTCAGCTCAAAAATGATCAGAAATAGGAGGCATCTGCAGTATAAAACACATATAAGATTCCATGTAAGTCTGTCAGGCCCTCTGGCACAAGATAATAATGAAATTGATCAGTTATTGATAGGAAGTGTACTAGAGCCTTCTGAATTCCATAAAAAGCACCATGGTAATAGCAAAGATTTAAAGAAAGAATTTTCTATCACTTGGCAACAAGCAAAAGAAATTGTGAGGCAATATTCTACTTGCTTCTTATATAACTAAACTCTATTGCCTACAGGAACTAACCGTAAAGGTACCCAAAAGAACAATATTTGACAAAGGGATGTGTCCCAGGTTTTCAGAGTTTGGTAAGCTGAAATATGTGCATTATACTATAGAAACCTATTCAGGATTTCAATGGGCAATGGCCTTAGCTTCTGAAAATGCTGATCCTGTAATTACACAAATACTAGAAGTTATGGCCATAATGGGAATATCCACACAAATTAAAATGGACAATGCTCTGGAATAGATCTCTAATGAGATGGAGTACTTTTTAACATAATGTAATATAAAACGTTGCATTATAATATAAAATATAATCCTACATGACAAGCAATTTGGGAGAGATCTAATCAGACTCTAAAAGAGATGCTTAACATATAAAACAGGGGCAACAAAAACCCCCAGAGATAAAGTACATAGTATTTAATTAACCTTAAACATTTTAAATGCTAATGTGCAAAAAACTGTGGCTGCTAAAAGACATTGGACTGTGGGGAAGAACTGCTGAGCAAAACCAGCCTGTTTATTTTTAGGATGTTCTGACACCAGAATGGAAAACAGGAGATGTGTTACATTGGAAGAAAGGTTATGCTTGTATTTCCATAGGAAAAGAAAGCAATGGGTTCCTTCCAAGTTGATTAAAATCAGACATGACAAAGGGAGACCCACAGAAGACCTTGGCTATGGACAAGAAAAAGAGTGACAAGATCAAAAGATCAAATGAGGTATTTGTGGTGATGTATATGACTCTGTACACAGAGATATCTCTGGGACCAGCTGAGACTTAAATGTCTATATACAGCCAATAACACTTGTTGGGTACAAAATTCTCATCACTTATTACATACCATCCTTAAAGATGGCATGAATGGAAACTTGTATGGTAGTTTGATTATATGATCAAACTACCTTCTAAAGAAAGGCAGTTGTCTTTTGTTATTGATCTTCCTTAACTGATATGGGCTCCCTACATGTTCTATATGGGTGCCTTTACAGAGCTATGTGTTGCTTGTAACATTTGTGTATTGCAGATGAGAAGAAGAGAAAGACAGCCCTGACAAGATTCACACTCTAGGGTGCTGAGAATATAGGACCTTCCATTCCAGCCCCTTGCTTGATTTTGCATCAAATACATCGAAGTTGTTCCCTCTCAAGACTTGCGTCCAGGATATTTCTAGAACAGATAGCTTTCCCACCCAGCCTTTCAAACTCTTACATTAAGCCATGAAAGTTCTCAGCACATAGAGACTTGAAGGCAAATGCCAGCTAACCTTCCTTTGACAAAACCAGTTTCCCTATTTATGGTTGGGCCCCCAGAAGGGAATGCTTTGCCCCAATTTAGCTACAAGAATGCAATAGAAGATTGTCATCACAGTCCCATAGGTTGGGCTGTATAGTTCTGGCTATTTTATAAATTATAGATATATTGTCATTTTAAGGAGTAACATTAAAATGTTGTAAACTTGGACAAAGAGGAAAGTAGAGAGCTTAGACTCGGGGATTTCTACTTTCCTTTTTCTCTTTTCTATCCTTCGCTATTAGGTAAAGGGAGGGGGAGTGAAAAAGAAAGGGCGTGGGGGGGGTTAGTAGTATTTTAGAAACTAGAGAAGTAGACAACAAAAGATATAATATTAGATTTATTCTTAAACAAAGCATTGTATACCCAAAAATCTTACACTGGTAGAAATCTTTATAATGGATCCAAATTGAATTTACAATATTTACATTGGTACAGAATCTATATGTTGATACAAATTTAAGGTTTTCATGATATAAATCTTTGCATATAGATACAAAATTTGAAATTATTATTTTTACTCTTAGATAGACATTGTACCTATGCAACTCATTTAAGAACACAAGGCTTTGACCCAGTTCTTTCATAGTTGCTAATAAAAACTGTTTAGTATGATTAAGTTAAGGGCAAGATAATAACCTCATGTTTATATTAGATTCTGATTTAATTATAGTAAAGTGTTTTCAATATTATTCATTTAGAAATAGCTAAAAGTACTTAGGGTGTAATAGTACACACACACACACACACACACATATATATGTGTGTGTGTATTTACATATATTCTTCAAAAACATAAGTCCACAGAATCTGACATTTACAATCTTTTCATCATTATTAGAAATTTTGACTGAGACATATCTGACAATACTCTCTTCACAGTTCAACGAAGAAATTGAGCATCATAACCTCCATATGCAGTTGTTCCAGTTATGACAAGGTAGCCACTGGGCAGAGATTGCCTATATCATCTGCAGACAAAATACTGTGCAAAAGGGACAAACAGATGTGGGATAGTCAACTGCTAAGCTCTGCCAATACAGAGAAAGTGACTCCTTCATATTTCCTGCTTCATCTAAAGTCTGCCAAATGGTTCTGGCTCTTAAGACTGAAGACAGATGTTCTAAAGTTATGAGAAATTAGGGGCTGTCTCTCACACCCACTATGAAAGACCAGAACCAAACATGCCTCTCAGAACCTTAAAAAACCAACCTGACTGCAGTTCTGAATCCGCCCCGCGAACGGAGGGTCTCCTCAGCGCTGGCGATGGTAGGCAATTCCCGGGTTTCAGCGCCAATTCCCACACGTACTATTGTCTTGCCAGCAAGAACACACGCGTGAGAAACCGGATCCTTCTGCAGCAACTTTATTATATCAGTTTCAACATGAAGAGGAAGACCCCAAGCACCAAAAAGGTGCTGCTTATATACACCTTAGTGTGACATGTCCACACCTGATCGGCTGCTCTCCCAGAGCCTCATCACCACGCCCTGGGATGGGCCGTGACTTGGCACGAAAACACTCTTGCACATGTGCACATTGCTTGTTTACCAATTAGGCCATGCAGGCACAGCAGAAACGGCTTCCCACAGCTGTCCACTTAGTCAACTGACTCTCCAATTTGGTTAAGTTTTGGAAGCTATGCTTTGTGCTTCCTATATATTCTGGTAATATTTAATACTAGTTCTCAGATTTCTGATGGGGTTGAATATTAGTTATAGTCTTATTATCATACTTAAGTTGTTAACATTGAGGAAGATGATATAGATTTGAAAACATGATTTTCAGAACATAATGCGAGTTAAAAATCAAAACATAATTATAGTATAGAATTGTAAATTCTTTAAGTTAAGACAAGTAGTAAACAACTTTATCTAAATTGACAAATATCATGGACTGGATGTTATGTGTATATCACATTCCATAATTTGCATAATTATTATAGTTGTGCTCAATTTATATCTGATGGAGAGGAACCTTTTTTATTGAACAAAAAGGAGAAATGTTGTGGGTAGTTCTGATGCTAATTTCTGATGTTAATTTTCCTTCCTTCGAAGGGGCTGCCTTCTGATGAGCACTTGCTCATATACTCATGTGATATCATGTGAATCTTTTGACCATTTTACTGGTCATATAAAGACTAGAGCCTGTAATTGGGCAGGGGAAATAAAAGGTGAAATGGAGTAGCATGAACCATGTGCCAGGACAAATTGCAAGTAGTGAGGGTATCATAGATGGGAGATAGTTTAGTGTGGTGATATCGCTGCCCAATCTAGTCTTACAGTTTATAAATATAATAACTGGAGTGTGTGTTTTAATATGGGTTTATCGGTGGGGGTGAATATTACTGCAACAGAACAATAGAATAAGATCCAACTCAGTTCCCTTATATTGAATCTCACTTCAAATAGCTCAAAGACCTAAATGTGAAAATTGAAACATTACAACTGCTAGAAGAAAATGTAGAGCAGGACAGTGGTGGTGCACATCTTTAATCCCAGAACTTGGGAGGCAGAGGCAGGCGGATTTCTGAGTTCAAGGTCAGCCTGGTCTACAGAGTGAGTTCCAGGACAGCCAGGACTACACAGAGAAACCCTGTCTCAAAAAAAAAAAAAAAAAAAAAAAAAAAAAAAAAAAAACTTAAAACAAAAAAACAAAAGAAAACAAGCAACAACAACAAAAAAGGTAAATGTAGGCTGAACCCAAAGTGATATTTTTGTGGATATGGACTTTCTTAAGATAACTCAATTTGTCCAGGAATTAAAAATAATTGATCAGTGAGATTTCCTGAAACCTAAAACCTTCTGCATAGCTAAAGAAACTCTTGAGTAAAGAATGAAGCCCCCAGAGTGGGAGAAAACCTTGAAAATGTGTATATCTAACAGGGGACTCATATTCAGAATTTATAAAGAATATTTAAAGCAAGTAGTCAAAACACTAATGATATACTGAACCAAGGGCCTGCAATCTGAGCAGATATTTCATGTATAAAAGAAGGACTGATAAATACCTCAAAAAGTCATTATAATAACTTAGTAATTAGGGGAATTCTAATTAAGCCAACTTTGAGTTTACAACTTACTTCAGTCATAATGTAAAAAACAATAAATACAAACATACAGACAGAAATAATTCACAAAAAATGCCAAAGTGTAACCTCCAACAAGCCTGAAGCAGGCTGAGCCAGACCTTGGCTTTGCTGCCACTAAGGAGATTACCTAGGGTGGAGCCTTCCTCCCTAGATTACTCTAATGTTCATCCACTGTCACTGTTCCTCTTCAAGATACTGCTAACTGCTGAGAGGCCCTCTGGAGCTATTCCGGATACTGTGCCCTATTCTGCAAGTCATCACCTGCAGCTGGTTCCAGGCTCCAAGGATGAATTGGTGAGAATGGGCTCCCCCCACACTTTTATAAGCACAGTCGCCATTGAACATTTGAACCTTGAACAGACTAGCATGTCTTGGTTCCATTATTTCTCAACCTGCCTAGGTTCTCTCTTTTCTTTCAGCTCCAGGTTGCCTCCCAGGCTCAAACCTGGACATGTGAGCTGCTGGCCCGCTCGCAACATTTTAGAGTACCAACACAGGATTGCGAATGGCAGAAGACGCCCGAAGAAACACTGCCTGTATGGAGCTCCAGAGATAGGAAATGGGCACGAAGCAACAGGTAAAAGGTTGCTAAGGGTGTGGTACTGTCTATTCTGGAACAGCGTGCAGACCTGCACGCTGGATTCGCTTAGGTTCAGCAGTGATATCAGGATCTAGGAACACAGCAGGCAGTCAGCCTCAGATTTCAGAAGCTGCTTTTTAGGCGAGAGAAATAAAAGGGTGTAAATCAATGGAACAAGTGGATGGCCGCAGTTGGAAACTGCATCATGGGGGAGGAAAGTGGATTTTGAAACTCTCCCAGAGACAGAGAAAATCGGGGGAATCCCCTCCTGTGTGCATGCTGGCCAGTGTCTTTGTTCTGAGTGTCTGTCTTATGTTTTCTGAAACTAACATGTGCTAGTTTTGTTGGTTTGTTGTCCATGTTTTGGACCTTGTCTCTGAAGCATGGTGCAGTCTGAGTTTGGATCTGTCTGAAATTGGTTTCTCTGGTTTTTGTAGATGATGGGGTTTTCTGAAATGCGTACTTGGTATTTGCAGCTGTCCTTTGTCCTTTTGGGCTGTAAGGACTGGAGGACTGTGGTCAGCAGATGTGCTAGGAAGACTGCCACCGCCCTGGGTGACACCCTGGGAAGCAGGGAGAGCCAGGGATGCCTGGTAGTCTCTGGAGATCGGTCGGTCAGAGAGAAGGAGTTCTGAAGTGAAAGATTACCCTTCCAAAATCATCTGACTCTTTTGCCTGCTTGTGGAGGATGATAAAGGGTCACATGTGTCTGGATGTGTTGGTCTCTTGTGTATTTTTGTGTATGTGTTTAGAGTTATGTGAAAACTCTATACAGGAAGCTAAGAGTTTGAATCTTTCCGTGTATATTGTTTTCTAAGTGGAAAGTATTTTATTAGCTAATGCCTCTCAAAGGAAGTTTACTTTAAATCCTTGCTCTCACACTAGGAGCTTTTAAGTGCTGGAGAGTATCTGTTGCTCCAGAAAAGATTCAGAGGCAATATCTTTTAATACTTAGGGTTTTAGCTATACTAGAAAATCATGGTCCAGAAAAATCTAAGAAGGAAAAATTGACTTGCTTCAAAATTTTATTTTCAAAAGCTTACAAGAGATGTTAATTGGCTAAGACCTCATCTTGAGGCCTTAAAGCAACTTAAACCTTTTTTTAGGTGCTATCTAGTTGGATTAAAAATTACTGGTGAGAAACAAAAAGGTTTCACAGAAAGCAGAGGAAACTACTGTGATCAATTGTTATCAATTATAATCAATGGTAATTAAATATTGCCTGCTTATTTTATTTATGTGCCCACAACAAATCTTTGGCAAGAGAAAACATTGTTGTAAAATCATCCTTCTTCACTTCCAAGTAAAGTTTTAACACCCTATTAAGGCCACTGTGGTGCTAATAAAGAAAAAAAAGAAAAATTCATATATTTTAGAAAAACTATAACAGAAATTGTGTCTTAAGAACCTGACAGGGCTGGTGAGATGGCTCAGTGGGTAAGAGCACCCGACTGCTCTTCCGAAGGTCCGAGGTCCAAATCCCAGCAACCACATGGTGGCTCACAACCATTCGTAACAAGATCTGGCGCCCCCTTCTGGAGTGTCTGAAGACAGCTGCAGTGTACTTACATATTATAAAAATAAATAAATCTTAAAAAAAAGAACCTGACAAAGTGTCTGTTCATTGTTCCAAACAGCAATTAAATTGGTTATTACAGAATATTAATAATTGGTCTACTGCATACCATCATTTTCAATAAAATTGACAATCATTATCCCAAAGATAAGTTAAAATTTTGTTTTTATGCATACTTTTGTATCTTCTATAAATTCATGCATACATGCATTCCATTTACTGTGTTTAAAAACAGCCCTCTTATGGGAGAAAAGTATATATGAATTGGATCACATGCTTATTCTTTTGAGCTTCCCCCTCCTTCAACACAGATAATAAAATTGTGTGCTGTAGATGGTGTTTTAAAATGTTGAATAATCAAACTTAATTTGTATCTTTATTAATATACTACATATATATATATATACACATATACATATACATATATATATATATACACATCAGAGCTGACAATTGCTTAAAATTGTTCATCCCTCAAATGCTATTAATTCTCAAGCTTGCAATTGCTTATCCAACTCATAAGAAAACATACTGTTCCTTTAAGAAGTCTGTTTTTGGACAGTTAAGAAAATGTCCTGGGTTGCCTGGAAAAGGCCCCCAGGATTTGCTTTTGTGTTATAAATGTATACAAAAAGCTTTAGCTGAAAAAGGATTACAGAGAGCTCCAGAAAAGATACAAACTCAGGATCCTTATAATTATTTGGGCTTTAGACTTACTAATCAAGCTGTCTTTTCCCCCAGAAGATAGTTATTCACGGAGACAACTTAAGGACTTTGAATGATTTTCAAAAATTGTTAGGTGATATTAATTGGCTTCTCCCCTATTTAAAGCTTAGTACAGGGGAATTGAAACCTATATTTGATATTCTTAAAGGGAGTTCTGATGCTACCTCCCCTAGATCTCTAACCTCAGAAGGATTGTTGGCCTTACAACAAGTGGAAAAAAGCTATTGAACATCAATTTGTCACTTATATACATATTACTCTTTGACTTTACATCTGTAATTTTTAATACGATTCATGTGCTTACAGGATTTTTATGGCAAAAGTCTCCTCTAATGTGCATACATTCAAGGATTTCTCCTAAACGTAATATCTTGCCATATTATGAAGCAGTAGCCCAGATGATTATCCTTGGAAGGAAGCAGGCACTAACTTATTTTGGCAAAGAGCCAGATATTATTGTTCAGCCTTACAGCGTAAGTCAAGACACTTGGCTGAAGCAGTACAGTAGAGATTGGTTGCTTGCTCAAATAGGGTTTAATGGAACTATAGACAGCCACTACCCTCAAGATAGGTTGATAATTTTTTTTAATGTACATGAGGTGATATTTCCTAATATGACCTCTTTACAACCCTTACAGAATGCTGTTCTGGTGTTTAGTGATGGCTCCTCTAAAGGGCGAGCTGAATTTATTATAAATAATCAACAGGTAATCATAAAGACTCCTGGCCTCTCAGCTCAATTAGCAGAATTAACAGCAGTACTGAATGTCTTTCAGTCTGTGCATGAGGTTTTTGATATTTTTACTGATAGTTTATATGTTGCACAATTAGTACCCTTATTGGAGACTTGTGGTACGTTTAACTTTAATATGCCAGCAGGATCCCTGTTTTCACAATTGCAAAACATCATTCTTGCACAAAAACACCCGTTCTATATTGGCCACATACGATCTCATTCTGGTCTTCCTGGACCTTTAGGTGAAGGCAATGATTGCATCAACAGAGCTCTAATAGGAGAAGCCTTAATTTCAGATCCTGTTGCTTTGGCCAAATGTGATCATGAAAAATTTCATCTCTCTAGCCATACCTTAAGGCTCCAATATAAGATCACAAAGGAGCAGGCAAGAATGATTTAAAACAATGCTCTAAATGTATTACATTATCTCGAGTGCCACATTTAGGAGTTAATCCACAAGGTCTTATGCCTAATCATATTTGGCAAATGGATATAACTCATTATGCAGAATTTGGAAAATTAAAATATATACATGTTTGTATTGACACTTGTTCAGGATTTCTTTTTGTTTCTCTGCATACTAGAGAAGCCTCCAAAAATGTAATTGGTCATTGCTTACAAGCCTTTAATGCTATGGGATTGCCTAAACTTATTAAGACAGATAATGGGCCATCCTATTCTAGCAAAAATTTTACTTAATTTTGTAAAGAATTCGGAATCAAACATAAAATTGGAATTCCTTGTAACCGATGGGACAAGGAGTAGTTGAATGTGCTCATCGCACTTTAAATAATTGACTTTTAAAAACAAAACAAGGGCAGTTATATCCCCCAAGGTCAACAGAGGCACATCTTGCTTTTGCTTTATTTGTTCTAAACTTTTTGCAAACTGATGTTAAAGGTCAGTCTGCAGCGGATTGCCACTGGCATCCAGTTACTTCTGGTTCTTATGCCATGGTAAAGTGGCAGGACCCATTAACTAACGAATGGAAGGGTCCAGACCAGGTCCTAATCTGGAAAAGGGGCTCTGTCTGTCTTTTTTCACAAAAAGAAGATGGAGTATGATGGCTGCCTGAAAGATTAGTTCATCAACTGGACACAGACCCTGAATCTTCTAGTAAGTATGACTCTAACCTTGATTATGGCTAAAATCCTCTTTAGCTGAAAAGTTAAATTGGAGCACAGCCTCCACTCCCAGGTCAGCTGTAGCCTTTTTGCAATTCTCAATGTCACCTCTTCCAGAGCAGGAGCTCTAAGTCTAAGCCTGATCATTGCTAATTTGCAATTGAATGGAGTACCTGGACTTCCCCAAAAGAAGTTTTTGTACTGTGCCTTTCACTGTCTCAACTTTGTGTTTCAAGCAGGTCAGTCAACTCCCTTCAGCCTGACTGTAGCAGTCATACAGCCTCAACTCCAACAGTGCAGGTGGCAGTTGTTAATCTTCATGAAGAAGCATTCTAAGTACTAACTGTGGCTTTGGTCTGAATTGGGAGTAAGGTGTGCTAATGAGGGCTTGACAGTCAATGATGGGCACCCAGATCTCCGAATCATACCAATCTAAAACAAGGGTACATGCCAAGAGGCTGTGGCTGTTAATAAACACCACAGAGTCATGTTTTGTGTAAAATAAACACAAGCTGCATGTACTCTCCTATGACAAATAAGGATGATTTGGGAAAATCTAAGATTTCCTAAGACAGGCGGAGCCGCCAGCCACCATAACTCCTGGGCAGGACTATGGAGCATAAATAAATTTTATGCCTCAGTCCAGCCTTTTTTAAAATATTAACAACAGGGAGGAGATATAACCTCCAACAAGCCTGAAGCAGGCTGAGCCAGACCTTGACTTTGCTGCCAATATGGAGATTACCTAGGGTGGAGCCTTCCTCCCTAGATTACTCTAATGTTCATCCACTGTCTCTGTTCCTCTTTAAGATACTGCTACCTGCTGAAAGCCAACCCCCCAGAGCTATTCCGGATATTATGCCCTATCCTGCAAGTCATCACCTGCAGCTGGTTCCAGGCTCCAAGGATGAATTGGTGGGAATGGGCTTCTCCGCCCCCCCCCCCTTTTTATAAGCATAGTTGCCATTAAACATTTGAACCTTGAACAGACTAGCATGTCTTGGTTCCATTATTTCTCAACCCGCCTAGGTTCCCTCTTTTCTTTCAGCTCCAGGTTGCCTCCCAAACTCAAACCTGAACATGTGAACTGCTGGCTGGCTCGCAACACCAAAGCAGAAGTCTGAAAAAAGGGAACCTGTATTTACTGTTCATGGTACTATAAAATCTTCCAACCACTATGGAAATTAAAGTGGAGAACTATTTTTTTAAAGTTATATATGGAAGATAGAAACATAATTTTTTATTGTTATTTCTTTTAAAAATATATCCATTTTGTTTTTTATTGGATACTTTCTTTATTTACATTTCAAATGTTATCCCCTTTCTCTCTTTCCTCTCCTCCTGAAAACCCCTTATCCCATCCTCCCTCCCTCTGCTTCTATGAGGGTGTGCCTCTACCCACCCACCCACACCAACCTACCTGACCTCGATTCCTCTACTCTGGGGCATCTATCAAGCCTGCATAGGACCGAGGACCTCTCCTCCCACTGATGCATGGCAAGGCCATCTTCTGATACATATGGAGCTGGAGCCATGTGTAATCCTTTGTTGATGGATTAGTCCCTGGAAGCTCTGGGGGGAGGGGGTCTGGTTGGTTGATATCATTGTTCTTCCTATGGGGTTGCAAACCCCCTCAACCCCTTCAGTCCTTTCTCTAACTCCTCTATTGGGGACTATGCGCTTAGTCTAATGATTGACTGTGAACATTTGCATCTGTATTTGTAAGAGTCTGGCAGGGCCCCTCAGGAGACAGCCATATCAGGCTCCTTTCAGCATGCACTTCTTGGCAAGGGTAGAGAACTCTTTAAAAAATCTTTCATATGACCACCATTATCACATGTTAACATATGCCCAGATGACTCCAATTCCTATCATATTCTTCTTACACCCACTCAGCCACATTTATTGATATTCTATTCACAATATCTTGAAACTAGCAACAGTCTACATATACTTCAAATGGCAAATGAATGATAAAAATTGGTACATATGCAATATGGAACATTGAGTTGTAATTGGAAATATAATCTTGAGGATTAAAGGGAATAGATGGAACTAGAAAGTATATTGACTGAGACTTGGAAAGACAAATGCTGCATATTTTTTCTCATTTGAGGCATTTATCTATGAGTATTCAGTTCTGAGTTTCAAACATAAAATAAGCATGAAACAAGGAAGTAAAACAAATACAATGTGGTGCAAGGTTTAGAGGTGTATTATAGAGGGTAGCATCAAGAAATACAGGTAAAGAACGTAGAAGTAGAAAAAAATGTTGAGAAGGACTTTTGTATTTCTTTCCATTGGTGACAGTAGTATGTTGAAGTCTCCTATTTTTCTTTTTCCATTTTTATTAGATATTTTCTTCATTTACATTTCAAATATTATTCCAAAAGTCCCCTATACACTCCCCCTACCCTGCTCCCCAACCCACCCACTCCCACTTCCTGGCCTTGGCATTTCCCTGTAGTGGGGCTTATGACCTTCGCAAGACCAAGAGCCTCTCCTCCCATTGATGGCCACCTAGGCCATCCTCTGCTAAATATGTAACTAGAGACACAGATCTGTGGGGTACTGGCTAGTTCACACTGTTGATCCACCTATAGGGTTGCTGAACCCTTTAACTCCTTGGTTACTTTCTCTAGCTCCTTCTTTAGGGGAACTGTGTTGCATCCAATAGATGACTGTGAGCAAAACCTTGCTGGCATATGCAATAGTGTTTGGGTTTTGTGACAATAGTTCTTTTACAAATGTGGATGTCCTTGTATCTTGGACATTCATGTTCAAAAGGAGGTCATCTTGATAGATTTCTTTTCTTGGATAAGTATGAAGTGTCGTTCTGTATCTCTTTTGAGAAATTTCGCTTGAAAGTAAATTTTGGTAGATATTAGAATGGCTACTCTACCCTATTTTATGGATCTCTTTCCCTCCCACCCACCCACCTATTCCTGCCTCCCTGCCCTTGTATTCCCCAACACTTTTATCATTGAGATTAGGTTTTGTTTGTTTGGTTTTGGTTTTTGATTTTTCAGACAGGGTTTTGAAACCTTTGAACCTTTGCATACTCAAGAATGCATAGATCTTTTTCTTTAGTCTTCTAATCTGAACCATGCCTCAATTATTCACATTCATCCAATAGGAAAATTAAAATACGGAAATATCATGGACTTATTTCCTTAACCTACCAGGCTTCAGGTAATGCCTTCTGTACAAGCAGTATTTGTATGTTACCAAAGAAAGTAAGGGTTCCTTGCTTTCTTGGGATGCTTCATTGATATGTATTTGTCCAGGTATTTTGTTAAATGAAAAAAATATCTAAACTTATATTCTGACAGACAATATGCAGTGCTTGAAGTGCAGCATCTAGAATCAGTGTGGATTTCTTCATCATATGATAGTTAATGAATGTATTTCCTATGTAAGGTTTATTATCAAGCCTCAACCGTCAGATGGTATAACTCCAGCAGGAATACTGTCAAATCATATTTGGCATGTGGATGTTACTCATTTCTGCAGTTTGGGCAAGTCAAAATATGTAGGTAAAATCTTATGAATATATGTGATCAACCTTTTACTTAGAGCCTTTGCTATATCACTTCCCTGTGAAAACTGACAATTCTCCATATATTACCAAGCATTTTCAGGGATTTTCCCAAAAATATGCTGTAATTTATGTCACAAGCATTCAATATAATGCCCAGAAACATTATTTTCTGAAAACAGATAATGGACAATCTAAGCATTATTTAAAAATGAATGAGGGGAGGAGAGTAGGATGGCTACTCCATTATAATATATTTCATATTTTTATGCCTTTTTAAAAATTGTATAAAGATGGTATATTGCTGAATAATATTTTTGACCTCTTCAAAACAAATTTAAGGTCAATGTCCTTTGTTGAGATCTTATGTCAGGTCATTGAAAGTGCCCAGAGCTGAGCACTGGCTAATTTACTAGAGCTGGGCTTATGTTTTGTGTTTCTTTTTTTTTCACTCATAGTGTTGAACATGAAGCACTTATGCCTTATATGAAGTGCTGAATTGTGTTCCTTGCTATGTGGTCACTATTTAATGCATCTGGTACAGCTAATAATAATACACCCTACGCAGTGATGTTAATATGTCAAGTATTAATTTCAGGCCTTACACATTGACATATTAACTATTCAGCAGTGAAATTTAGATTTCCTCCTTTATTGATGCACAAAACCTAGCAAAGATTTTTAGTCATTTTTTTAAAAATGTCTAATTGGTCTTTTACAACATGGTCCATAAGAATGCCTTTGGGAATTTTGATTTACAATTCCATGTCTACTTTAAATTTGACTTGCATACTTTTAAATTATATGTGGCAGTGATATTGGTCTTGTCTAGCTGGATGGAATTGCTTTTGCCGTATGGCTTTCAGTTTAGAGTTCATAGCTCCTGTGAAACTGTAGGATTTTAGATCCTGACATCAGAAACACTTCCTCAGTAGTAGAGTAATCATACCACCTGTGTCTCTTTTCATTGCCTAGACATGGGGAAAGCATATAGAATCTTTCTAGAACAATTAGTCTTATACATTAATCTTGTGTACCCTTGTTGTACCCTCCAACTACATTTGTATTGTTCCTGGAAACAACCATCATATTTTGTTTCTAATGAAGGTGTAAAAAATCTGATTACATGCAATAAACTTGTGACAACCTCATGCTTTGTGTTGTCCTTCTATCCTGTGCCAGATAGATAAAATTCCCTCAGATGATAATAAGGTAACCTGGCTTGGTAAGTGTTTATGCTTACACCAAGCCAAGGAACTTTGGAGTCTCCTAAGGTTTGCTCATATCTATTGATTCTATGTTGAAACTGTAGCCCATTTTGACCTGCTGTCATTTTCAAAATCAGTAACCAACTACCACATACATCATGGGAGTCAGGACATGGTAATTTATAAATTATAATAGACATATGTGAAGAAATGACAAGAAAGTGAGATGATTATGTAGGCATCTGAATTTGCACTTAAAATTTCATCTAAAAAAAAACAAAAAAAAAAACAAAAACAAAAAACAAAAACAAAGAAACAAACAAACAAAAAGCCAGGCAGTGGTGGCACATGCCTTTAATCCCAGCACTTGGGAGGCATAGGCAGGCGAATTTCTGAGTTCGAGGCCAGCCTGGTCTACAGAGTGAGTTCCAGGACAACCTGGGCTATACAGAGAAACCCTGTCTCAAAATAAAATAAAATAAAATAAAATAAAATAAAATAAAATAAAATAAAATAAAATAAAATAAAATAAAATAAAATTGCATCTCTATGAAATCCCCTTTCCTTTTCACAGGTGCCTCATTTCCCACTGGAAAATGTTTATGTCTGTTATTGGAAATAAACAAACTCTTCTGCTGAGAGCAGACCGATCTTTTTCTGCCTTCTCTCTTTCTACATTGCCTCAGAAACACAACAGTCCATGAAGTTAAGATCATCTATTGTGCATCTCAAAATCCTAACGTTTCAATTATACCACAAAGGTAGCAAACCCTCTATCAGATAAACTATAAGGGGCTTGACTTGTTCAAACTACATTAGCTAAAACTGATTTGCATTGATGACATTTAGGATGTTAGTTGAATAAGAGAGCTTAACATCTTTTTTCACAGAGCCATAGTATTTCTCAAGGGTACTGAGTATCCAAACATTGTTAGTATGATCATGTTCAAAGTCTCTCCCTGAAGTTATTATAAATAATATTTTAACTTCCACTGTCAATTACTCATGACATCTACTTTTCCAAGAAAAAGACTTAATTTTTTCAATGAACTATATATTCTCAATATTATTCTGCTGTATAATTTTAGGAACACCATCTTCCATAATGCCTGTTGTTAAACTGAGCTCATCCTACTTGCTTATACCCCAAATGCAATATAATCATAACAGCCTAGGACACACATCCTTTTCCTGAGCTGAGTATTTCTAAGCAATACCCCACATCAAAAGTTTTCATTTTTCCTCATAACAAAATCATGAGATATCAAAATACTAAAATATTTCTACTTTCTTTCTAAATGATGAAATTTTTCTCAAAAACATAAAAAAGGAGCCTGTTAAATGGATGCTTGAGAGACAATCTGCTCATATAATATTCAATTTACACAGAAAAATATAAGAGATTCTTCAGGAGTTCAAAAACAAATGAAATCAATGACAGAATATTTAATGTTTCCTTTTTTTAATCAAAGGAGGATAAAATAAATACAGCATTGCTTCAAATGGTGACACATGTTAAGCCCTAGGAACTTTTAGGCAAAGGAAGGCAGACACACATTTGCTTATGCCATACTGCACTGCAGGCCAACAAAAAATACTTTGTAATAGTTCCATACAGAAAAAAAGTATAACATGAATCTCAAACATGAAATAAAAATTATAGTTCCAGCACAGAGATTTGAATACAGAGATGGTGTATTATGAACCAACAGAATCACATCATATTATACATAATTAAGAGATTTAGAATGGAGTGGCACTGCTTTCAACCATTGTATTTAATTTATTATCATAGTTTGATTTTTAAATAAAATTTAAACCATTATTCCTTTTTGAATGGGATTTATGTCTGATGTCAACACAGACATTCTTATCTGGCCTTAATAAAATAATGTAGCACTTGGGGGCAAAAATCAAGCTAAGGAGAGCTGCACTGGAAGCCAACATAGAGAAGGCTTCCATAGCCACCATTGCTTTTCCTTTTGTGCTATGGTAGACAGGGAGGAAGGTGATCCAGACACAGAAGAATACTTGCATGCTGAATGATATGAATTTGGCTTCATTGAATGTGTCAGGCAAATTCCTGGAAAAGAAGGCCAGGGTGTAGCTCACAAGTGCCAGGGAGCAAAGGTATCCCAGAACACAATGGAAGGCAACTGATGAACCCTTGTTGCACAAAATGATGATGTGACCATGTTCAGCATGAGCATTTTGATCAATGAAGGGTGGAGAAGTAATAATCCAGATTCCACAGAAGAGAAGTTGGATGAGTGTGCAGATGGGAATGATGAAATTAGACACCCTTGATATCATTAACCGCCTCACCCTTCTATCTGGAACAGTGACCTTGAATGCAATAACCACTGTAATAGCTTTGGCCAACACTGTGGAGAGAGCCACAGTGAAAAAAATTCCAAATGCTGTCTGCTGCAATATACAAGTTGCAGTGTTTGGCTGGCCAATGAACAGCAAGGAACTGAGAAAGCACATGATGAGTGTCAATAGGAGTGTGTAGCTGAGTGTCCGATTATTGGCCTTGACAATGGGTGTGTGTCTGTGCTTCAGAAAGACTACAAGAACCACGGCTGTAAGCACAGATAAGCACAGTGCTGTAGTGGTGAGAGCTATGCCCAAGGAGTCTTCATAGGCCAAAAAGCTCACAGATTTCTGGAGGCAGTGGTTCTTCTCTGAGTTTGCATAGTGACTTTCTGGACACGTCATACACTCATCCATATCTGTGCAGAAATGAAGATAAGTGTGAGTCAATCCCCAGGATGTCTCCTTTTTCCTAAGGTGATACTCAGCTCCAGCTCTTTGAAATCCTTCCTGAATCACCCTTTTTCATTATCATAGAAAGAAGTATTTACATATTCTTTGAATCATTTCAAATCTTTACTACCCTCACTACATATACAGTCACAAGTAAATTAAAAAATGGCCAGTGCCTTTCCTATGTTTTTGTATGCTTTTCATAATTTTCACTTTGTTGCATCTATTTGATAAGTCATAATATTGCAGAATTATACAGTATGCTTCTAATTTGACTTATCTTACAAAGCTTTTTAATTCTAGATTACATGTTTTATAGAATATACATTTTTGAAATTCATTTCCTATATTTTGTTGTTAGATTTAGGACCCATATTTACTTATTTTCATTGAATCCACTGTGTCCTCTAATTTAGCTCATACTCTAAATGAGTTTGAAATAGAAAATACCATTAAAATCTTGAATCTTAAATAATTCCATATTACTATGTTGTTACATTTGGCTATAGCATGATTTTGTTAACATGTAGAGAAAGAACTATTAAAAGATTTCAAGGTTCTCAAAAAAAAAATGACCAAGTTTTTAATACTCTGCTTTTAAACATTTGTGATTCTTATCTTTAACTAAAAAACATATAGTCACCTGCTTGCTGAGTTCTCTGGAGAAAGCCTACCTGCCCTGAGCCACCTCCTATCCCACTGAGACCTTTTTTCTACCACCTCCCTTCCGTTTTAGTCAGGCAGCTGATCGTGAGCCATACAGGTGAACTTTCCTTCTTGATCCATCTTCCCTGCTTCCTGGGTCCTCTGGAGCAAGCCAAACTGCCCTGAGCAGCCTGCTATTCCAGTGGATAATCCTTTTTCCTATCACCTCACTGCTCATCTTCATTGAATCTGAGGCTCCTGAGCCATACACACCTGCAGATCCTGAACATTACAGATGTGAAGAGCCAGAACCATACAACACAAGGAGGCCTGCCACACCAGGACAACCATGGTTAATCCCTCTCCCAATAGGAATATACTACAATAGGAATATCTAGAGACCAAAGCCATCCAGATGTCTAAAGCTCCTTAAAAGAACACAACCAAGAAAATCCAGGGAAATATGGTGCCTTCAGAGCACAGCTATCTTTCTTTTTCTACAGCAAGCCTCAGATATCCTAACATAATTCAAATACAAGAAAATAACCTTAAATTCAATCTTATGAAGATGATAGCCTCAGGCCTTTAAAGAACAAATGAATAATTTACTTAAAGAAATACAGGAAAATACAATCAAACAGGTAGATGTCTTTAAAGAAGAGAAAAGTAAACCCTTTAATGATGCACCAGAAAATACAATTAAACAGGTGAAGAAAAACTAAGGAAGTGAAAAATCTCTATGATAAGAACTTCAACTCTCTGAAGTAAAAAATTGAAGATCTCAGAAGATGGAAAGATCTCCCATGCTCATGGATCGGCAGGATTAATATAATAAAAATGGCTATTCTGCCTAAAGCAATCTACAGATTCAATGCAATCCCCATCAAAATTCCAACTCAATTCTTCACTGAGTTAGAAAGGGCAATTTGCAAATTCATCTGGAAAAATAAAAATCCTAGGATAGCAAAAACTATTCTCAATAATAAAAGAAACTTTGGTGGAATCACCATCCCTGACATTAAGCTGTACTCCAGAGCAATTATGATAAAAACTGCATGGTACTGGTACAATGACAGACAGGTAGATCAATGGAACAGAATTTAAGACCATGAAAGGAATCCACACAGCTATGGTCACTTGATCTTTGACAAGAGAGCTAAAACCATCCCATGTATTAGAGACAGCATTTTCAACAAATAGTGTTGGCACAAATGGTGGTTATCATGTAGAAGAATGCGAATGGATCCATTCTTATCTCCTTGTACAAAGCTCAAGTCTTAGTGGATCAAAGACCTCCACATAAGACCAGGGACACTGAAATTAATAGAGGAGAAAGTAGGGAAAAGCCTCGAAGATATGGGCACAGGGGAAGAATTCCTAAACAAAACAGTAATGGCTTGTACTGTAAGATCAAGAATTGACAAATGGGACCTCATAAAATTGCAAAGCTTCTGCAAGTCAAAAGACACTGTAAATAAGACAAAAGACCACCAACAGATTGGGAGAGGATTTTTACCAATCCTAAATCTGATAGAGGACTAATATACAATATATACAACGAACTCAAGAAGCTGGACTCCAGAAATTCAAATAACGCCATTTTTTTTATATTATTTCAAAGCTAAACAAAGAATTCTCAACTGAGAAACACCGAATGGCTGAGAAGCACCTGAAAAAATGTTCAACATCCTTAATCATAAGGAAAATGGAAAACAAAACAACCCTGAGATTCCACCTCACACCAGTCAGAATGGCTAAGATCAAAAATTCAGGTGACAACAGTTACTGGCGAGTATGTGGAGAAAGAGTAACAATCTGCCACTGCTGGTGGGAATGCAAGCTTGTACAACCATTCTGCAAGTCAGTCTGGAAGTTCCTCAGAAAATTGGACAAAATACTACCAGAAGATCCAGCAATACCTCTCATGGGCATATACCTAGAAGAAGTTCCAACTGGTAATAAGAACACATGCTCCACTATGTATATATCCAGGGAAATATGGTGCCTTCAGAGCACAGCTATCTTTCTTTTTCTACAGCAAGCCTCGGATATCCTAACACAATCCAAATACAAGAAAATGACCTTAAATTCAATCTTATGAAGATGATAGCCTCAGGCCTTTAAAGAACAAATGAATAATTCACTTAAAGAAACACTGGAAAATACAATCAAACAGGTAGATGTCTTTAAAGAAGAGAAAAATAAACCCTTTAATGATGCACCAGAAAATACAATTGAAGTGAAAAAATCTGTATGATAAAAACTTCAAGTCTCTGAAGAAAGAAATTGAAGAAGATCTCAGAAGATGGAAAGATCTCCCATGCTCATGGATCGGCAGGATTAATATAATAAAAATGGCTATCCTGCCGAAAGCAATCTACAGATTCAATGCAATCGCCATCAAAATTCCAACTCAATTCTTCACTGAGTTAGAAAGGACAATTTGCAAATTCATCTGGAAAAATAAAAATCCTAGGATAGCAAAACCTATTCTCAATAATAAAAGAACCTCTGGTGGAATCACCATGCCTGACATTAAGCTGTACTCCGATATGATAAAAACTGCATGGTACTGGTACAGTAACAGACAGGTACATCAATGGAACAGAATTTAAGACACACAGCTATGGTCACTTGAGCTTTGACAAGGGAGCTAAAACCACGCAGTGGAAAAAAGACAGCATTTTCAACAAATGGTGCTGGCACAACTGGTGGTTATCATGTAGAAGAATTCGAATGGATCCATTCTTATCTCCTTGTACAAAGCTCAAGTCTAAGTGGATCAAAGACCTCCACATAAGACCAGGGACACTGAAATTAATAGAGGAGAAAGTAGGGAAAAGCCTCAAAGATATGGACATAGGGGAAACATTCCTAAACAAAACAGCAATGACTTGTACTGTAAGATCAAGAATTGACAAATGGGACCTCATAAAATTGCAAAGCTTCTGCAAGTCAAAAGACACTATAAATTAAAAAAAAAAAAAGGCCACCAACAGATTGGGAAAGGATTTTTACCAATCCTAAATCTGATAGAGGACTAATATCCAATATATACAAAGAGCTCAAGAAGCTCTACTCCAGAAATTCAAATAACGCCATTTTTTTATATTATTTCAAAGCTAAACAAAGAATTCTCAACTGAGAAATACCGAATGGCTGAGAAGCACCTGAAAAAATGTTCAACATCCTTAATCATCAGGAAAATGCAAAACAAAACAACCCTGAGATTCAACTTCACACCAGTCAGAATGGCTAAGATCAAAAATTCAGGTGACAACAGTTACTGGCGAGTATGTGGAGAAAGAGGAACACTCCGCCACTGCTGATGGGAATGCAAGCTTGTACAACAATTCTGCAAGTCAGTCTGGAAGTTCCTCAGAAAACTGGACAAAACACTACCAGAACATCCAGCAATACCTCTCATGGGCATATACCCAGAAGAAGTTCCAACTGGTAATAAGAACACATGCTCCACTATGTTCATAGCAGCCTTATTTATAATAGCCAGAAGCTGGAAACAACCCAGATGTGCCTCAACAGAGGAATGGATACAGAAAATGTGGTACATTTACACAATGGAGTACTACTCAGCTATTAAAAACAATGGATTTATGAAATTCTTGGGCTAATGGATGTATCTGGAGGATATCATCCTTAGTGAGGTAACCCAATCACAAAAGAAGTCATTAGATATGCATGCACTTATAAATGGATATTAGCCCAGAAACATAGAACACCCAAGATACAATTTGCAAAACACAAGAAAATCAAGAAGAGGAATGACCAATGGGTGGATACTTCATTCCTCCTTAGATTAGGAACAAAATACCAATGAAAGGAGTTACAGAGTCAAAGTTTGGAGCTAAGATGAAAGGATGGACTATCCAGAGACTACTCCACCTGGGGATCCATCCCATAATCAGCCACCAAACCCAGACACTATTGCATATGCCAGAAAGATTTTGCTGAAGGGACTCTGTTATAACTGTCTCCTATGAGGCTATACCAGTGCCTGGCAAATACGGAAGTGAATGCTCACAGTCATCTATAGGATGGAACACAGGGCCCCCAATGGAGAAGCTAGAGAAAGCACCCAAGGAGCTAAAGGGGTCTGCAACCCTATAGGTGGAACAACAGTATGAACTAATCAGTACCCCCAGAGCTCATATCTCTAGCTGCATATGTAGCAGAAGATGGCTTAGTCAGCCATCACTGGGAAGAGAGACCCCTTGGTATTGCAAACTTTATATGCCCCAGTACAGGGGAATGCCAGGGCCAAGAAGTCGGAGTGTGTGGGTATAGGAGCAGGGCAGAGGGAGTGTATAGGAAACTTTTGTGATAGCATTTGAAATGTTTATAAAGAAAATATCTAATAACAAATAAATAAAATAAGAAAAAAACTGTGCGAGATTGAAAGTAGAAGTAAAGCCAATAAAGAAAACATAGACTGATGGAATTGTGGAGAAGGAAAACCTAGAGAAGGAAACAGAAACAACAGATGCAAGCATCACTAAAAGAATACAGGAAATGCCGGGCGGTGGTGGCACACGCCTTTAATCCCAGCACTTGGGAGGCAGAGGCAGGCGGATTTCTGAGTTCGGGGCCAGACTGGTCTACAAAGTGAGTTCCAGGACAGCCAGGGCTATACAGAGAAACCCTGTCTCGAAAAACCAAAAAAAAAAAAAAAAAAAAAAAAAAAAAAAAAAAAAAAAAGAATACAGGAAATGAAAGATAGACTCTAAGGCATAGAAGATACAATAGAAGAAATCGATACCTCAGTCAAAGAAAAGATAAGATTCTTGACACAAAACACCAAGGAAATCTGGGATAGTATGAAAAGACCTAACTTAAGAATAATAGGAATAGAAGAAGGTTAAGAGTCCCAGCTCCAAGGCCCAGAACTCCAGAATACCCAACAAGCAGCTGAAAGAGTAGGAATCAGATACTTGCACCCAACCAATGGACAAAAGCAGTTGACTCCTGTGGTTGAATTAGGGAAAGACTGAAAGAAGCTGAGGAGGAGTGTGACCCTTTAGAAGGACCAGCAGTCTCAATTAATCTGGATCCCCAACATTTCGCAAACACTGGACCACCAAATAGGCTGCATACACCAGCTATTATGAGGTCACCAACACACATACAGCAGCGGACTGCTGGGTCTGTGTTCATTCATAGATGATGCACCTAAACCTCAAGGGACTGCAGGCCCCAGGGAGTTTAGAGGTCAGATAGGGTGGGGGGTAGGGACATCTAAATGGAGACAGGAGGTGGGAAGGAGGTATGGGATGTGGAGCACTAGGAGGGTAGACAAGAGTGGGGAATAAAATATGGAGTGTAAAATAAATAAATAAATGAAGTTTTAAAAAATAAATGGATAATTCTTAAGCAAAAATTTTAAGAAAAGAATGAAACAACAACAACAACAACAATAATAATAATAATAATAATAATAAATCTGGGATCCATTTCGGTCGGGGCCAGCCCCGCCATCTTCCTTCTGAGCCCAGCAGAGGCCACTAAGGGCTCCAGAGTGCTCTCCTCACCACAGGACCGTGCAATCACCTCGGGATCACAGGTGTGTGGAATGCAACACCAGCTTCAAAAATCGCGGAGGGTCTTTTGCCCACAAGAACAGGGACAAAAGAACCCCGCACAACCAGAGGCTGGGATCCGTTCAGGTCAGGGCCACCCCCACCATCTTCCTTCTGAACAGAGCGGAGGCCTCTAAGGGCTCCAGAGTCCTCTCCATGGACAAAGGAATCCTGCCAAACAAGAGGCTGTGATCCATTCATGTCGGAGCCAACCCTGCCTGCCATCTTCTGAATGAACCCAGCTGAGGGCATCTAGGACACCAGAGGACTCTCCACACCCCAGGACCTCCTAGCACACCCAAAACCTCCTTATCACCTGAGAGCATGTGGGCGATGGAAGCAACAGAGCTTCTTGATCAGGGTCACATTGGGCCTTCATCCTCAGCCAGGAGGCAGAGCTGAGACCCAGACCCCTGGGCACATTCCTTGCCAAAGGAGAGTCTGTCTACAGGGAGGATTCTGACCCCAGAACTCAGGAGGTGGATCAGAGCTCCACACTGCTGGATACCTGTCCTGCAAGAGGAGAGCTTGTCTGCAAAGATTGCTCTGACCACTGTAACTCAGGTGAGAGTTGGACTCCCAGGAGTGCTGACAGAGACTAACAGAATCACAGGAGGATTAAGCTCCAACCAGAGACAGCTTGAACATTAACAGCAGAGATTTCCAGATGGCAAAAGGCAAATGTAAGAATCTTACTAACAGGAACCAAGAACAGTGGGCATAATCAGAAACCAGTACGTCCACCACAGCGAGTCCTGGATACCCCAACACACCCTAACAGCAAGACGCAGATTTGAAATCATATCTCATGATGGTGGTAGAAGAGTTTACGAAGTGCATTAATAGCTTACTTAAAGAAATAGAGGAGAACACTGCTAAATAGGTAGAAGCCCTTAAAGAGGAAGCACAAAAATTCCTCAAGGAATTACAGGAGAATACTGCTAAACAAGTAGAAGTCCTTAAAGAAGAAACACAAAAATCCCTCAAGGAATTACAGGAGAACCCTGCTAAACAGGTAGAAGAATCAAAAAATCCCTTAAAGAATTACAGGAAAACACAACCAAACAGGTGATGGAATTGAACAAAACCATCCAAGATCTAAAAATGGAAGTAGAAACAATGAAGAAAACCCAAAGGGAGACAACTCTGGAGATAAAAACCCTAAGAAAGAAATCAGGAACCATAGATGTGAGCATCAGCAACAGAATACAAGAGATGGAAGAGAGAATCTCGAGTGCAGAAGATTCCATAGAGAACATCGGCACAATAATAAAAGAAAATGCAAAATGCAAAAAAGATCCTAACTCAGAACATCCAGGAAATACAGGACACAATGAGAAGACAAAACCTACAGATAATAGGAGTAGATGAGAATGAAAATTTTCAACTTAAAGGGCCAGAAAATATCTTCAACAAACTTGTAGAAGAAAACTTCCCATACTTGAAGAAAGAGATGCCCATGAAAGTACAAGAAGCCTACAGAACTCCAAATAGACTGGACCAGAAAAAAATTCCAGCTAGGCATGGTGGCACACACCTTTAATCCCAGCACATGGGAGGTAGAGACATGTGGATTTCTGAGTTCAAGGCCAGCCTGGTCTACTCTCCAGGACAGCCAGAGCTCTACAGAGAAACCCTATCTCGAAAAACCAAAAAAAAAAAGGGGGGGGGGAGGGGTACAAAGCTAAACAAAGAATTCTCAACTGAGGAATACCAAATGGCTGAGAAGCACCTAAAGAAATGTTCAACTTCCTTAATCGTCACGGAAACGCAAATTAAAACAACCCTAAGATTCCATCTCACACCAGTCAGAATGACTAAGAGCAAAAATTCAGGTGACAGAAGATGCTGGCAATGATGTGGAGAAAGAGGAACACTCCTCCAATGCTGGTGTAATTGCAAACTTGTACAACCACTCTGAAAATCAGTCTGGTGATTCCTCAGAAAGTTGGACATCGTACTACTGGAAAATCCAGCAATATCTCTCTGGGGTATATACACAAAAGATGTTCCAACTGTCAATAAGGACACATGCTCCACTATGTTCATAGCAGCCTTATTTATAATAGCCAGAAGCTGGAACGAACCCAGATGTCCTTCAACAGAGGAATGGATACAGAAAATATGGTACATTTACACAATAGAGTACTACTCAGCTATTAAAAACAATAAATTTATGAAATTCTTAGGCAAATGGATGGATATGGAGGATATCATTCTGGTTGAGGTAACCCAATCACAAAAGAACTCAAATGATATACCCTCACTGATAAGTGGATATTAGGGCAGAATATTAGAATAGATGGACCATCTAAAGACTTCCATACCCGGGGATCTATCCCATAATCAGCCTCCAAACACTGACACCATTGCATACACTAGCAAGATTTTGCTGAAAGGACACAGATATAGCTGACTCTTGTGAGGCTATGCAGGGGCCTAGCAAATACAGAAGTGGATGCTCACAGTTAGCTATTGGATAGATCACAGGGCCCCCAGTGGAGGAGCTAGACAAAGTACCCAAGGAGCTAACGGGGTCTACAATCCTATAGGTGAAACAACAATATGAACTAACCAGTAACCCTCCCCTCCCCCCGCCCCCTGAGCTCATGTCTCTAGCTGCATATGTATAGGAAGATGGTCTTATTAGCCATCATTGGAAAGAGAGGCACATTGGTCTTGTAAACTTTATATGCCTCAGTACAGGGGAACAGCAGTGCCAAGAAGTGGGAGTGGGAGGATATGGGGGTGGGGAGGAGGGTATGGGGGACTTTTGGGGTAGCATTGGAAATGTAAATGAAGAAAATACCTAATTAAAATTTTTTTTAAAAAGTTAGAAGCAAGTACCCAGAGGGAGAGAAGAGTCAGAGAAAATTAGACTTGGAAGAAATAAGCATTCTGTCCCCCTCTGTAGAATGTATGGTTTTCTAAAAGTATATGGAATGCCAGGATAAAGCTAAACTCAAATGAAATCTAAGTTATCTTGTATCCATTTTAAACATTATATGCCAACTTTTTCTATAAGGCAAAAAGTGTATAAAAAAAAAAGATACTCTTTGCAAAACACATGTAACTCAAGAAGAAGGAAGACCCACCTGTGGATACTTCATTTCTCCTTAGAATAGGGAAAAAAATACCCATGGGAGGAGTTACAAAGTTTGGAGGTGAGATGGAAGGATAGACCATCCAGAGACTCCCCCACCTGGGGATCCATCCCATAATCAGCCACCAAACACAGACACTATTGCATATGCCTTTGCTGACAGGTCCCTGATATAGCTTTTTCTTATGAGGCTATGCCAGTGCCTGGAAAATACAGAAGTGTATAAGGAAGGAAATAATCAAACTCAGTGGGGATATCAACCAATTAGAAAGAAGAAGTGTACAAAAATTAATCAACAAAACTGGGAGCTGGTTCTTTGAGAAAACCAACAAGATAATAAACTCTTAGCCAAGCTAACTAGAGAGCACAGAGACAGTATCCAAATCAACAAAATCAGAAAGGAAATGGTAGACATAATAAAAGAAACTGAGGAATCTTTTAAAAATCACCTGATCCTACTTCAAAAGCCTGTACTCAACAAAACTGGTAGTACAGATGGAATGGATGAATTTCTAGATATATACCAAGAGTTAAATTTGAATCAGGATCAGATAAAACATCTAAACAGCCACATAAACCCAAAGGAAACAGAAGCACAAATTTAAAGTCTCCAAACCAAAAATATCTATGTCCAGATGGTTTTAGTACAAAATTCTATCAGACCTTCAATGAAGACCTAATACTAATACTTCTCAAAGTATTCCACAAATTAGAAACAGAAGGAAAATTACCAATTTTATTTTATGAATACTTAAAACTGTACAAAGACCCAACAAAGGGAACTTGAGAACAATTTACCTTATGAATATCAATGTAAAAATTCTTAATTAAATTCCCCCAAACTGAATGCAAGGACACAGTAAAATGCTCATTTACCATGATCAAGTAGGTTTCATCACAGCAATGGAGGGATGGTTCAATACATAGAAATTCATCAATGTAATCCACTATATTGTGGGGCAATGGGTTATGCACAGACAGCTTAGTCTCCAGTCAAGTTGAGGTCTTGACCCACCCAGTGGTGGTAATTTTCATCTACATGGGCCTGAAGGTGGTTCTTCACCCTGGCTCCTGTCAATATTACCACCCCACAGCCCTCACAGGAGAGGCTCGTGGCTGTCAGTCATGCACACAATGTCCCAAGCTTCTGGCCTTCTGGCTAGACTCCTCCACACAGTTACCTAGCAACAGCACAATAACAAGCCCGCTTTAAAAGGGGCTGTTTGGCCCTTCCTCATTCTCTTTTCTTTCTCTCTAAGCTCTCTCTCTCTCTAAGCTTTAACCTCTCTTTCTCTAAGCCTTCACCTTTCCTACTCTCTAACTCTCTTTCTCTCTTCCCCTTTCTCTCCTCTTGGCCAGGGCTGGTCTCTCTCTTTTTACCTTCTCTCTTTCCCCCTGCTTTTCTATAACAAAGCTCTAAAGCCATAGACTGTCTCTGTTCATCAAGGCATGCCATGCTTGGACGATGTGATAGGCTTTCTTCTAATGAGCTGCTTCTAACCTTCCATCAGAAGGCCTTCCTGTGCTCCAGCCACATAAAGGACTAAAGACTCTTGCCTGCATGGGAACCTACCCAGAGCTTCCTTCCTCTTTCCTCCTGCCCTCTCTTCCCATATCTCTGGGGTCTAGTGCCTCCCCGGGATCCCTATGTTTTCAGCTCCTCTGCCTTATCCAGTGTAAGTGCCAGAGACTGAGAACCTGGAACCAGGAACTGCCCCTTGTCCATTCCCTGCCGTGTGGGGTCAATGGCTTCAAACAGCCAGATGCCCACTTGCATGGGGCTGCATGGAAAGTGTCCAGCAGTCCTCCAGCGTCTGCCTTCCCAGAGCACTGGAACTCTGGAAGAAGGTGGGCCCTCTTCCTCTTCCCTCATTCCCTAACACCCACAGCCCTGAACTATATAAACAAACTCTAAGGAAAAAAAAATCACATGATCATCTCATAAAATTCTGAAAAAGCCTTTGACAAAATACAACATGCCTTCATGGAAAGATCAGAAATTCAAGGAATATGACTAAGGGACATACAGCAAACCAACAACCAACATCCAATTAAATGGAGAGAAACTTGAAGCAATCCCATTAAAATGAAGGACAAGACAAAGCTCTCTACTCTCTAGAGAACCTGGGTGGAAAAGGGGAGCATGAGGGGGAGAGAAAATGTCGGGGGGCAGGAGCAGGTATGGAAAGAGACAAGAGAGAAGTTCAGAGCGCCAAGAGAATGAATAGATATCAGTAGGAGTGGGGGCTGTGGAACTGGGGGAACCACCAGAAAATCTCAGGTGTCAGGGATTCGAAAAGCTACCAGGATCCAGCGCGGATGACATCTGCCTGCCTCTGCCTCCCAAGTGCTGGAAATAAATGTATGAACCACAAATTCCTGGCTGGAACTCCATTTATGACACTTACTTAGGATTTTGCATTGGCCTCAAGACAGGGAAATAAGTATTTAGACCAGTAAGTATTGATAACATTCTCAAATTTAGGATGCACAATTTGAGTGGCTTGGGAAATAATAAAAATGTCTCACTGTAGACATAACTACACTCATGAAAAGACATTACCTCCCAAGGGAAGGCTACCATTTTTTCTCCTTTAGCAAGTCTTTGTATCTGTATTTGCTGAAGATTCATCTCATGGAGACTGTAGGCAACAGCATACACAGCATTATATATATTGTAGCTCTCTTCACTCATGACTGGGTCAAAAAGGGATCTTGGCAGTAACTCCAAAGAAGCATTGGGTTGGCAGTTTTCCAAAAGTTGGCAATCAAACTCAGAAAATGAACACTTGAAGAATAAATACCAAAACTTGGGAAGATAATTGTCTTCTGGGTATTTGTCGGGGTTAACTGTTCTAATAAAATTTGTAAATTCAGCCATCTCTTCATGGTGGTGTGAAAAAATTAAACTTCCATGTAGTGACTCTAACATGAAATAATCAGAATGGATGTCAACATCCCATTGAGAGTTTAAGACCCAGACTTTCCAAGTCACTAGCAACTGTGCAATATGTCGCATTAAACCTTGTAGAGAAACAATGTCACCACAAACAACTGTCACATTTGCTGATGAATCCTTAGTCTGGACCAGACTTTTCCATAATGCATTTGAAAATGAATTCCAGACACCAGGGATCATTTGCACAGAGGCTATGCAAATGTTATTTCTCTCCATAACTTGTCTCAAGTCAGACAGAATCTGTGTCCCTTTGTGGTCATCTGGGATAATTAGACCAACCCAGGACCAACCGAAATGAAGCATCAAAGAGACTATGGCAAGAGAAAGAAATGTGTCCTTGGGGGCCATCTGATAGACATAATTAAGCTGTTCTTGGTTATTTAAAATAGAATCAAAAGGCCCAAAAGTGAGCTGCAGAAAACAAAATTGGTTACAAGGGCAAGAATATTGTCATCCAACAAATCTCAGTTTTGAATCAAAGGATGGGAAGGGAAAAGATGAAAATGGGTTTACCATGTTTTAAATACAACCCCATTACAGAGTTTTCCTCCCAAATTATGGACAGATCTCCAGTTTAAATAACCTAGATGGTCTCATCCTCCTATCCTTCATTCATACTTCAAGTTCTAAAATCACAATGCACCTTCATAGTTTGCTTTGATAGCAGATTAACTCAAAGTGCCCTATTTTACAGTATCTGACACCTCTGACATCAACAAAGTATAGTTCAGACTTAGTTCTTACACACCACTCCTTACCTGAGGTATTTTGTAGAGTTGTAACAGTGTCCCAATGTGAGCAGATGTTGACCATGATGTTCCTGTGAGGGCAGCAGGGGGGTTACTCTTATTTTCACAGCTATAATTAGGTATAGCATATGGAAACTTTGTGAGCCAAATCAGAGGACCTTCGAGAATATATTTTTCAGTAAATCGAACATTATAGAAATCAAAGCCCAAAGTTATATTGGGTAGAAGATGAGGGTTTTTGTTGATCTCCTCAATGGCAAATAACAGGGCCAGAAGAAACTGGTAGTTTTTGAATTTATACCTGCACAGATTTCATAAAATTATGCAGGGAGAAGACTTAGACCATACAACCTTCATATTTTATCACTTTTTCATGATTTACATGTCAATGTTCCTATAAAATCATTATTTTAATCTCTTCTTCTTATTGACTGAAATTAGAATTGGCAATTTAAGTAGATAGGATTAAGTAATATCTACAGTGTTAACAATCATTATGATTTGTGGGAATCTAATTTATTATGTTGCTTTATTTATCATTTATGTGTGGTAAAATTTAAAAAGGAATGTCAATGAGTAAGGAATTAGGTTCTGAGAAAACATCATATATCTTGGTGTCTTGGTTTCTGTATGCCTCTATCTGTAAATGTAACTTTTATTTCTTTGATGTAATTATCATCTTTGAGGCTTTCTGCTGAGTAAGCTCAGCTTTTCTGGTTCTTTCTGAACAGTGGTTGCCTAGTTCAACTTAGCTGTTTGGGCTCAAAAGTCTTCTTCTAGCTGAGTGATTCAATCTGACTTCTCAGCTTCTCACTAAGTTGCTCTACATGTGCTGAAATTAATTCTCTCAGTCTTTTCTAATCCTCATGCTTCATCTCATTTTTTCAGCTTGTTCTTCCTTCATCTGTTGTAGACTATTCACTCTGCAACCTATCTCTGTTAAACTGTCCCTGTAAAACCTGCCTCTGTGCTCCACAAACTGAACTGCCATGAACTCCACCCCATTGAATTGCCTCTCAACTCACTAACAAAACCAAATATAAATGGCTAGAACTCAGAGACTTCCATGTATCTGTCTCCTGAGTACAGGAGTTAGTTTCACTTCTCCTGGATGGACGTAACTTTTTTTTAAATTTTCTTGAAATGTGCTGTCCACCAGCCTGACCTTGATTTCAGATATCTGCTCGTTTCTGTTTCCTGAGATTAAAGGCTTATACTAAGGGCATGTCTGTATTCTAGCCAGACCAGTCATATTGCTAGATTAAAATCCCACTAAATCTACAATTATAAAGTATCATCTTATCTTCATGCAATCACACACTTTTCTCTGACAATATCTTATTTAAAGAACAGCACAAAGTTCATTCAAACAATGAATTAATACAGGTGTTAATTCTATGATAATTTGAATATGGTAGCCTGGAATATACTATGTAGACCAGGTGGGTCTGGAACTCATAGGGATATTCCTGCCACTGCATCTCAATTGATGGGATTAATTCATGTGACTCTACACCCAAATTTATTTTAACTTTTTGTGTATTTATGAGCTGTGTGCTTTATTTATGTCAATGTGAGTCTTTGTGAAGGTACAGGTTCAGGAGTCTCAATAACTATGAGTAAAAGATAGAGAAGATATAGATGGTCAAAACTATACACATTATTTCACACAGTATCTCTTAGTCATTTGTTTAGTTATTGACTGACTGACTGATATAATTGACTGGTTGTGACAAGAATCTGACCATGTAGCACTGACTGGCATGGTACACATTATGTAAATCCAATCTGTCCTGGAAATCACTAAGATCCTTTCTGTCTCTTTGTTTCCAGTGGTTTGAAGAAGAGAGAACCATATCATCTGAACCTCCATTTTCTTCACTGTTTTCAGCTCATAAACCTAGCACTCTGTCCACAACACTTTTAGGGCATCACATATTCTTGTTTGTACCTTCCATATGATCATGAGATGATAAGAGTACATTCATGTGTTTTGGAAGTTTTTCACTCATGCCCTTACACTTGTACTCACATTAAAAGCATTTAACTTTATAATGCAACTCATTTTTTTCAATTAACTTTAATATTTTATTTTTGCTTTCAGAGAAATTTTATTGTTTAATTTTTCAAATTATTCATATAATTATTTACACCCCAAATACTGCTACACCTTAAGTCCCAGCCAGGTGCTTCAGTTCTTTGAAGGATTAGTCACATCCAGGAAAGTAGCTGCTACTCATGGCAGCCTTACTTTCTGTTTTACATCTACGGGTCTATGGTGTGTATCATGGACTTTCTGAACTTTTTGGCTAATATCCATTTCTCATGGAGTACATAACATGCACGTCCATTTGTGTCTAGTTACCTCATTCAGGATAATATTTTCTAATTCCATTCATTTGCCTGTCACCTCTCACCAATGAACATATCATTGAGACAGAAACTTAACAGAGAAATACCAAAACTAACAGAGGTTATGATTCAAATAGCAGATATCTATAGAACACTTCAATCAACCACAAAAGAATATACCTTCTTCTCAGCATATGGAACATTCTTCAAAATTGAACATTTAATTAATCACAAATCAAACCTCAACAGATACAAGATTGAAATAACACTTTGGCTCTTCCGGTCAGACCAGCACCGGGGTAGATAGGGCGCAGGGTCTGTTGACACTCGCCAGCTACCCACAACATCTGCCACAGGATCTTAAGACTTCTGGTGAGTGGAACACAGCTTCTGCTCCAATCCAATTGCACGGGGGACCTGAGACTGCATTAGTTAGGGAAGCAGAAAACCGGCCTGAGTAGGGCCACAAGCCTCTTCGGGTCTGACCAGCACCTGGGTAGCTAGAGCGCAGGGTCGGCTGACACCCGCCAGCTACCCACGAAACGCGCCACAGGATTTTGAGACTTCTGGTGAGTGGTACACAGCTTCTGCTCCAGTCCAATCGCAGAGGACCTGAGACTGCTTTGGTTGGGGAGGCAGAAATCCGACCTGAGTAGCGCCACAAGCCTCTTCCGGTCAGACCAGCACCAGGGTAGCTAGGGCGCAGGGTCTGTTGACTCTCGCCAGCTACCCACAACACCCGCCACAGGATCTTAAGACTTCTGGTGGGTGGAACACAGCTTCTGCTCCAATCCAATTGCGCAGGGGACCTGAGACTGCATTAGTTAGGGAAGCAGAAAACCGGCCTGAGTAGGGCCACAAGCCTCTTCGGGTCTGACCAGCACCTGGGTAGCTAGAGCGCAGGGTTGGCTGACACCTGCCAGCTACCCATGACACCCGCCACAGGATTTTGAGACTTCTGGTGAGTGGAACACAGAGTCTGCTCCAATCTTTAAACAGTGACAACAATAACAACTAATCCCAGAGATTACCAGATGGCAAAAGGTAAACGTAAGAATCTTACTAACAGAAACCAAGACCACTCACCATCATCAGAACCCAGCACTCCAACTTCGCCCAGTCCAGGGCACCCCAACACACCGGAAAAGCTAGACTCGGTTCTAAAAGCATATCTCACGATGATGGTAGAAGACATCAAGAAGGACTTTAATAACACACTTAAAGAAATACAAAAGAACACTGGTAAACAGGTAGAAGACATTAAAGAGGAAGCACAAAAATCCCTTAAAGAATTGCAGGAGAACACTGCTAAAGAGGTAGAAGACATTAAAGAGGAAGTACAAAAATCCCTTAAAGAATTGCAGGAGAACACTGCTAAAGAGGTAGCAGACATTAAAGAGGAAGCACAAAAATCCCTTAAAGAATTGCAGGAGAACACTGCTAAACAGGTAGAAGACATTAAAGAGGAAGCACAAAAATCCATTAAAGAATTGCAGGAAAACCAGACCAAACAGGTGATGGAATTGAATAAAACCATCCAAGACCTAAAAAGGGAAGTAGAAACAATGAAGAAAACCCAAATTGAGGCAACACTGGAGATAGAAACACTAGGAAAGAAATCTGGAACCATAGATACGAGCATCAGCAACAGAATACAAGAGATGGAAGAGAGAATCTCAGGTACAGAAGACTCCATAGAGAACATCGGCACGACAATCAAAGAAAATACAAAATCCAAAAAGATCCTAACTCAAAATATGCAGGAAATCCAGGACAAAATGAGAAGACCAAACCTACGGATAATAGGAGTAGATGAGAATGAAGATTTTCAACTCAAAGGACCAGCAAATATATTCAACAAAATTATAGAAGAAAACTTCCCAAACCTAAAGAAAGAGATGCCCATGAACATACAAGAAGCTTACAGAACTCCAATTAGACTGGACCAGAAAATAAATTCCTTCCGACACATAATAATCAGAACAACAAATGCACTAAATAAAGACAGAATACTAAAAGCTGTAAGGGAAAAACGTCAAGTGACATATAAAGGCAAGCCTATCAGAATTACACCGGATTTTTCACCAGAGACTATGAAAGCCAGAAGGGCCTGGACAGATGTTATACTGAAACTAAGAGAACACAATTTCCAGCCCAGGCTACTGTACCCAGCCAAACTCTCAATTACCATAGATGGAGAAACCAAAGTATTCCACGATAAAACCAAATTCACACATTATCTTTCCACGAATCCAGCCCTTCAAAGGATAATAACAGAAAAAACCAATACAAGGACGGAAACCACGTCATAGAAAAAGCAAGAAGGTAATCCCTCAACAAACCTAAAAGAAGACAGCCACAAAAACAGAACACCAACTCTAACAACAAAAATAAAAGGAAGCAACAATTACTTCTCCCTAATATCTCTTAATATCAATGGACTCAACTCCCCAATAAAAAGACATAGACTAACAGGCTGCCTACAGAAACAGGACCCAACATTTTGCTGCTTACAGGAAACTCATCTCAGAGAAAAAGATAGACACTACCTCAGAATGAAAGGCTGGAAAACAATTTTGCAAGCAAATGGTAGGAAGAAACAAGCTGGAGTAGCCATTATAATATCTGATAAGTTTGACTTCCAACCCAAAGTCATCAAAAAAGACAAGGAAGGGCACTTCATTCTCATCAAAGGTAAAATCCTCCAAGAGGAACTATCAATTCTGAATATCTATGCGCCAAATACAAGGGCAGCCTCATTCATTAAAGATACTTTAGTAAAGCTCAAAGCACACATTGCACCTCACATGATAATAGTGGGAGACTTCAACACACCACTTTCACCAATGGACAGATCATGGAAACAGAAACTAAACAGGGACACAGTGAAACTAACAGAGGTTATGAAACAAATGGATCTGACAGATATCTACAGAACATTTTATCCTAAAAAGAAAGGATATACCTTCTTCTCAGCACCTCACGGTACCTTCTCCAAAATTGACCACATAATTGGTCACAAAACAAGCCTCAATATATACAAAAATATTGAAATTGTTCCATGCACCCTATCAGATCACCATGGACTAAGACTGATCTTCAATAACAAAATAAATAATAGAAAGCCAACACACACATGGAAACTAAACAACACTCTTCTCAATGATACCTTGGTCAAGGAAGGAATAAAGAAAGAAATTAAGGACTTTCTGGAGTTTAATGAAAATGAAGCCACAACATACCCAAACTTATGGGACACACTGAAAGCATTTCAAAGAGGAAAACTCATACCTCTGAGTGCCTCCAAAAAGAAACTAGAGAGAGCACACATTAGCAGCTTGACAACACACCTAAAAGCTCTAGAACAAAAGGAAGCAAATTCACCCAAGAGGAGTAGACGGCAAGAAATAATCAAACTCAGGGGTGAAATCAACCAAGTGGAAACAAGAAGAACAATTCAAAGAATCAACCAATCGAGGAGCTGGTTCTTTGAGAATATCAACAAGATAGATAAACCCTTAGCCAGACTCACTAGAGGGCATAGGGAAAGTATTCTAATTAACAAAATCAGAAATGAAAAGGGAGACATAACAACAGACCCAGAAGAAATCCAAAACACCATCAGATCATTCTACAAAAGGCTATACTCAACAAAATTGGAGATCCTGGATGAAATGGACAAGTTTCTAGACAGATACCAGGTACCAAAGTTAAATCAAGATCAGGTTAATGATCTAAACAGTCCCATATCCCCTAAAGAAATAGAAGCAGTCATTAATAGTCTCACAACCAAGAAAAGCCCAGGACCAGATGGGTTTAGCGCAGAGTTCTATCAAACCTTCAAAGAAGAACTAATCCCAGTTCTTCACAAACTATTCCACAAAATACAATCAGAGGATACTCTACCCAACTCATTCTATGAAGCCACAATTACTCTGATACCTAAACCACATAAAGACCCAACAAAAATAGAGAACTCCAGACCAATTATCCTTATGAATATTGATGCAAAAATCTTCAATAAAGTTCTCGCTAACCGAATTCAAGAACACGTCAAAACAATCATCCATCCTGACCAAGTAGGATTCATCCCAGGGATGCAAGGATGGTTCAATATTAGAAAATCCATCAATGTAATCCATTATATAAACAAACTCAAAGACAAAAACCACATGATCATCTCGTTAGATGCTGAAAAAGCATTTGACAAAATACAACACCCATTCATGATAAAAGTTTGGAAAGATCAGGAATTCAAGGCCCATACCTAACCATGATAAAAGCAATCTACAGCAAACCAGTAGCCAACATCAAAGTAAATGGTGAGAAGCTGGAAGCAATCCCACTAAAATCAGGGACTAGACAAGGCTGCCCACTCTCTTCCTACCTATTCAACATTGTACTTGAAGTCCTAGCCAGAGCAATTAGACAACAAAAGGAGAACAAGGGGATACAAATCGGAAAAGAAGTCTAAATATCGGTTTTTGCAGATGATATGATAATATACATAACTGACCCTAAAAATTCCACCAGAGAACTCCTAAGCCTGATAAATAGCTTCGGTGAAGTAGCTGGATATAAAATTAACTCAAGCAAGTCAATGGCCTTTCTGTACACAAAGGATAAACAAGCAGAGAAGGAAATTAGGGAAACAACACCCTTCTCAATAGTCACAAACAATATAAAATACCTTGGCGTGACTCTAACTAAGGAAGTGAAAGATCTGTATGACAAGAACTTCAAGTCCCTGAAGAGAGAAATTAAAGATCTCAGAAGATGGAAAAACCTCCCATGCTCATGGATTGGCAGGATCAACATTATAAAAATTGCTATCTTGCCAAAAGCAATCTACAGATTCAATGCAATCCCCATCAAAATTCCAACTCAATTCTTCAATGAATTGGAAAGGGCAATGTGCAAATTAATCTGGAACAACAAAAAACCTAGGATAGCAACTCTTCTCAAGGATAAAAGAACCTCTGGAGGAATCACCATGCCTGACCTAAAGCTGAACTACAGAGCAATTGTGATAAAAACTGCATGTTACTGGTATAATGACAGACAAGTAGGCCAATGGAACAGAATTGAAGACATTAACATCATTAACACCATAGGCAGACCAACAATGTTACCTAACCTGGACCACTGAGAATTCCAAGAGACTGAACTGTGAAACTCTGGCTTAAAGCATTTCTCCCTGAAAGGTAGAGCCCCTAAAACATTTCCCTAAGCTTGTTTCTCCCTGATCTTTAAAAATACAGCTAGAAAGAAGCTCTTTGTTCTCTATAGATAGCAAAAAGCCTTTTTGTTTCTAGACTGTACAACAAGAGATACCTGCCTTCCTGTGTAGAGGACACAGATAAAAATTCAGAAAGAACTCACTCCCCATTTCTGCCTTGTAAATTTCACCATGGACACCCAGAAGAGAAGAACTCTCCTCCCAACTCTTCCCAAATCCTCCCAACTCTCCTCCCAACACCTCCCAATTCCTCAGCTAGCTGTTAAAAGCGCCCTACTGTCACCGCTTGGAGTCAAACTCCCCTGACCCTGCAAGGCACAAGGGGTTCATCCTCAGCTAGCTGATAATAAAACCTCTTGCAGTTTGCATCAGGTGTGTTTTTTCTCTCCAAACATTGGGGTGCTGGCCAGCTCATCCTGGGACTTGAGCAGAGGCCCAGCTTCGGGGGTCTTACAGAACCACCCACCAAAGATCATACATAGGCTGGACCAATGCCCTCATAACATATGTAGCAGATGTACAGCTCAGTATCTATGTGGGTCCCCCAACCATTGAAGTGGTGAATGTCCCTAAAGCTGTTTCCTGACTGTTGGAAAATGTTCCCTAACAGGGATGCTTTGTATGGTCTTATGGGAAGAGGATACACCTAACTCTACAGAGACTTGATGCACCAGGAAGGAGGATAGCTGGAGGTCAGAGGCAGTGTCACTCTTTCAGAGAAAATGGGGGTAGGAGATAGACTCTGTGAGGGGGGCTCGAGGTGGGCAGCATTTGAGATGTAATTAAATTAATAAATTAAAAAGAAAGTAAAATACCATACATCTTTCATAGTCATTATCTAGAATATATCAAGAATGTACAAGATTAGGTTCTGCAGAACTTGATTTTAAACTCCAATGCTGATTATACTACAGACTTTAATTATGGAACATGGAAAAAAAGAGCTGCTATTCAAATGGGCTTTCTATTTTTTCTTGGCTAGACTCATGGTGCTGAAAAGGTGCTATGCATGATATCAAGGAAAATAAAATTAAAGTAACCACTACTCTCACTAATCTTTGATACATGAGAGATAAAGTAATGAATGGTCTTCTACAATATGCCCTTTGTAACAAAAATAGACACTTGCGTATGTGGAACCAACCTTTGTCCAATTTGATATAAGGGTCCCTCCATGGTATGGAACACATGCTCATCACTATAAAAATGGCCAAGTCTCTGTGACTAGATGAGACATAGATCCAAGCAGTGAACTTAGTAATCTTATTCTTCTAAATGGATTCAGTATAAAATTAACCCCTAGTGACTTATTGCTATGGCTGTGGATTGACTGCATTCCTCAGCCCTTATAAGTTTGTTTCCCCAATAAATGGCAAATAACAAAGAAAGCAATGAGTGATCATAACATAGAGAGTAGTAGACTATGAAGTGCCTGGTCATAAACAGAGCTTGTGCATAACACCCCTCCCAACAAGGCTGAGAGACCACAGCTAAAAAGAACTTAAAAGAATGTAAGGTCCAAAGGCTGGCTAAGATAACCTTGAGGAAACCATATTTCCTGTCCACAGCAGGGTAGTTGCACATTTGAATACAATGATTATAAAAGGATGCACAAGACCATGTGTGGCCACAGAAAATAAAATAGAAGTATGGAGAAGGAGGAGGGCACAAAATCTCACCCCTATCTGAGATGCTATCAAGATTTGATAGCTATTGGGAGAAAGATATTCACTTTCTTCACTCTTGTGACCCCCAAGGAGGTAAACAACACTCAAGGGATGTCACCAATTACAATATACTTAGCGAACATAAACTGCAATAAATTGGAAAAAATAAAAGAAGTGCAAATAGTTGGGTAGAGAGGTAAAGGCAGAAAGAGTGGTTATAGGAGGAGGTGTCAGTGTACATGCATATGCTCAAAATATTTTGGACGAAATTTTTAGAGAATTAATAAAATAATTTAAAATGCCAAAATACAACAAAATTTATTTCTAATAAATAAGTCATTTATCAGAATTTTGAAAAATACGAAAAATAAATACAGTTTTGGCCATTGGATAGTATACACTCAAATGCATATCTATCTATCTATCCATATATATATATATATATATATTTATAATGGTGAGTATCATTTTGACAACTTTAAGCATATAAACAAAGGTTTACAAACAATTTGGGGTGCTATTATTACTACATATTTCATGATAAACCCGAAGAAGGACTCCAACCTTCCAAACACAAAGCAATGTTGGAGATGGAAACTTTATAATGGAGATTTCATCCATTTTTTAGATTCATGTTTTGACAACACATAGTATGTCATAAAATGGACAATTCCTATACTATAGTAAAAATTTGTAGTTCAAATTGAATACAGTTTTATTTGATTCTTCCATATTGTGTTCATACAGTGGGTTTGTATTCTACTTTCCATAGCCTGTGTATGAGCATGTTTAATATCTTTCTTTTATAAACAAAATATTTTTAATTTTTTAAAATTTTTACTTCTACATCTCTCTCCCTCAAAATTCATGCCACACTCCTCTCTCTGTCTTTAGAATACAATCAGTTAAAAATGTATAAGTTAGCAAATCATTATTATTAAGAAAACATACAAAAAAAACAGGGAAGACATGTATCATGGGGCTCAGCATTAATCCCAGCACTCAGGGATTTAACAAAGCCTAACATAATTGAGAGTTTCATGATATCCAGGGCTATACAAGAAAACCCTAACTCAAGGAAAGAAAGGAAGGACAAAAGAATGAAAGAGAAGAGAGAATTAGAGAGAGTAAAACATTTAGCTGGAAATGGGAGAACATGCCTTTAATGGTGGATAGGATGTGAAAAAATAGTAACACGCTTCCATTGCTGGTGAGATTGCAAGCTGTTACAACCACTCTGAAAATCAGTTTGGCGATTCCTCCAAAAATTGGACATATTATTACCTGAGGACCCTGCTAAACCACTCCTGGGCATATACCCAAAAGATGCTCCAACATGTAATAAGAGCACATGCTTCACTATGTTCATAGCAGCCTTATTTATTTATTTATTTACTTACTTACTTACTTACTTATTTTTTATTTTTTATTTAGCAGATGTTGTATCTTTTTAAAAAGTTTTTATTAGATATTTTCTTCATTTACATTTTAAATGCTAACCCAAAAGTCCCCTATACCTTACCCCTGCCCTGCTCCCTAACCCACCCACTCCCACTTCCTGGCCTTTGCCTTTCCCTGTACTGGGGCATATAATCGTTGCAAGACCAAGGGCCTCTCCTCCCAGTGATGGCTAAATAGGCCATCGTCTGCTACATATGCAGTTAGAGACAAGAACTCAGGGGGTACTGTTTAGTTCATAGTGTTGTTCCTCCTATAGGGTTACAGACCCCTTCAGCTCCTTGAGTACTTTCTCCAGCTCCTCCAGTTGGGACCTTGTGTTCCATCAAATAGACTACTGTGAGAATCCACCTCTGTATTTGCCAGGTACTGGCAATGCCTCACAGCTATATCAGGGTCATGTCAGCAAAATCTTGTTGGCATATGCAATAGTGTCTGCGTTTGGTGGCTGATTATGGGATGGATCACTGGGTGAGGCAGTCTCTGCATGGTCGTTCCTACCATCTCAGCTCCAAACTTTGTCTCTGTAACTCGTTCCATGGGTATTTTGTTTCCCATTCTAAAGAGGGAAGAAGTATCCATACTTTGGTCTTCCTTCTTCTTGAGTTTCATGTGTTTTACAAATTGTATTTTGGGCATTCTAAGTTTCTGGGCTAATATCCACTTATCATTGAGTGCATATCATGTGAGTTGTTTTGTGATTGGGTTACCTCACTCAGAATGATATCCTCCAGATCCATCCTTTTGCCTAAGAATTGCATAAATTCATTGTTTGTAACAGCTGAGTACTACTCCATTGTGTAAATGTACCACATTTTCTGTATCCATTCCTCTGTTGATATCTGGAGCAGATTTATTTACAATAGCCAGAATCTGGAAAGAACCCAGATGTCTCTCAACATAGGAATGAATACAGAAAAGGTGGTACATTTACACAATGGAGTACTACTCAGCTATTAAAAACAATGATTTCATGAAATTCCCAGAAAAATGGATGGAACTAGAAAATATCATCCTGAGTGAGGTAACCCAATCACAAAAGAACACACATATTTTCTCTCTGATAAGTGGATATTAGCTCAGAAGTTGGAAATAACGAAGATACAATTCACAGATCACATGAAGCTCAAGAAGAAAGAAGACCAAAGTGTGGATACTTTGGTACTTTTTAGAAGGGGGATCAACATAAGCATGGAAGGTGATACAGAGACAAAATGTGGAACAAAAACTGAAGGAAAGGCCATGAGGTAACTGTCCCACCTGGGGATTCATCCCATATACAGTTCCCAAACCAAGACACTATTGTGGATGCCAACAAGTGCTTGCTGACTGGTGCCTGATACAGCTGTCTCCTGAGAGGTTCTGCCAGTGCCTGACAAATACAGAAGTGGAGGCTCACAGTCATTCATTGGACTGAGCACAGGGTCCTCAAAAGAGGAGCTAGAGAAAGGATCCAAGTTGCTGAAGGAGTTTGCAGCTCCATAGGAGGAACAACAGTATGAACCAACCAGTACCCCCAGAGCTCCCAGGGACTAAAACACCAAACAACGAGTCCTCATGGAGGGACCCATGGCCCCAGCTGCATATGTAGCAGAGGATGGACTTGTGGGACATCAATGAGAGGAGAGGTCTTTGATCCTGTGAAGGAGTGATACCCCAGAATAGGGAAATGCCACAACAGGGAAATGGGAGTAAGTAGGTTAGTGAACACGGGGTGGGGAGATGGGATAGGGGCTTTTTAGGAAGAGAAATAAAGAAATGTGATAACATTTTAAATGTAAGTAAAGAAAATATCTCATTAAAAATAAGAAAAAAAAGAGATTTCTTCTTGGAGTATTGTTCCTTTGATGATTATGAAGGGTCCTTCGCCACCTATTTTGATAAATTTGGTTGAAACTCTATTTTATTGATTATTAGAATGACTACCCCAGAAAACTGTCAATAGGACAAAATGACAATTTACCGAGTAGGAAATATCTTCACTAACTCTACATCTGATAGAAGGCTAATATCCAAACTACATAATGAATCCAAGAAGTTATACTCCAAAAAACCCAATAATCCAATTAAAAATGGGTATAGAGCTAAACTAAAAATTATCAAGAAAGGAATTTCAAGTGTCTAAGAAGTACTTAAAGAAATGTTCAACATCATTTAGTCATCAGGGAAATGTAAGTCAAAGAGACCCTGAGATTACACCTCACACCAATCAGAATGGCTAAAATAAAAAACTGAAGTGACAGTACACTGACAAGGATGTGGAGAAAGAGGAACACTTCTCCAATGTTGGTACAAACTAGTACAAGCATTCTAAAAATTAACCTGGCAATTACTCAGAAAGTTGGAAATACTTTTATATGAAGATCATGCTATACCCTGTGACTATAACCAAAAGATTTTCCACCCTACCAAAATGACAAGTACTCCACTATGTTCATAGCAGCCATGTTAGTAATGGCATGAAGTTGTAAATAACACAGATATCCCTCAGTGGAAGAATGGATACAGAAAATGTGGTTCATTTACAAAAGGGAGTACTATTCAGTTATCAAAAATGAAGACATCATGAATTTTGCAGACGAATGGATGGAAATAGAAAATATGATACTGGGTGATGTAACTCAGCCAGATCCAAAAAAACATCCATGGTATGTACTCACTGATCAGTCAATATTAGACAAAAAGGTCAGAATATCAATGATACAATTCACAGATAGTAGGAAGCTTAATAAGAAGGAACACCAAAGTTTTGATACCTCAATCCCAGTTAAAAGGGGGAACAAAATAATCATGGGAAGGCAGAAGGAGAAAGCAACCTGGGGGGACAGGGAAGGGGGCAGGATCAGGTATGGGGCAGACAGGAAATACCGAGGGCCAGGAGAATGAATAGAAATATGCAGCAATGAGGAGTAGAGGGCAAGAGGAACCTCTAGAAAGTCCCAGAGACCTGGGATGTGAGAAGCTACCAGGACTCTGTTGAGAGAATATTAGCTGATGTACCTACCAGTGGGGAGATGGAACCTAAAGAGAACACCTCCCTTATATAGACATTGTCCCTGTTGAAGCAGGGGGCTACCCATCCATCTTCAAACAATTTAACCCAGAATTGTTTCTGTCTCAAGGAAATGCAGGGACAGAAAAATGGAGCAAAAACTAAAAGAAAGGCCACCCAGTGACTGGACCAACATAGGATCCATGTCATACCTGCATACCAAACCCAGAAACTATTACTGATGCCATATTGTCCTTGCAGATAGGTTCCTGGAATGTCTGTCCTCTTAGAAGTTCTATGAGAAACAGACTGAGACAAATGCAGATACATAAAGTCATCCATTGGATTGAGGTTGGGGACTCATATGTTAGAGTTAGGAGAAGAGCTAAAGGAGCTAAAGGGGATTGCAACCCCATAGGAAAAACAACACTATCAACTTGCCTGGAACCCTCAGAGCTCCCAGAGATTAAGCCCAAAACCAAGGAGCATACATGGAGTGCCTCTGGGAACCAGGGCACACTTGTAGCAGAGGACTTGCCTTGTTTAGCCTCAGCAGGAGAGAGTGTGTTTAATGCTCTGGAAACGTGATGCCCCAGCAAAGAGAGATGCAGCTGGAATTGAGAGATAGGGTGGGGGAGTACCCTCTCTGAGGCAGGGGGAAGAGGGAATGTGGTGAAGTTTTAATCCATACAGACTTTAATTTAAAAATTATCTGAAGTTAAAAAGTAATAATTGTACTTACTGTAAGTGCAAATCCTTGAAATAGTATGGGGCTATTGTATCAGGAATATTATTGCCAGTGTAGTAAATATGAAGCGAAAAAAATGCACCAATCTTCACATCTCCTTTAACATGAAAATTGTCCTTGATTGCTGTATAGCAGTTATCGTTAGTAATGGCACAAACGACATTAGGAATATACAAGAGCCCAAAAATCAAAATCCAGAACATCTTAATATATGTGTATATCCTGTCATAAGACTAGTGTATACATATCTAATGATATTCATCAGGTCTATGTTCAGCTCAAATATTTATTAAAACCTGTGCTCCTAAGTTTTTTAATGAGTGTAATTGTCTCACTATTTACCTCAAGCTCTAACTGGTCCCACCTTTACTGTCATTGAGAATTCTGAAACTCTGCCCTTAGGCTCTGCACCTGATGCCCTGTGTTCTGCTTAAAAACAAGTTGAAAAATATGTTTTAGATTGTCTTTTCTAGCCACAGGCACAATGATTTCAGCTGAGAAAACAGACAGCAAGACCTCAGGGATCAACATCCCAAATGGGGTGTTTTGGCCAAGTTTGATTCCAGATACTTTTCCCACGAAAACAACTTCAGCTGATGAAAACAGTCTACACCAGAGGTTTCCATGATAAGAGAAAGCCTGAAAATTCCTACAGCACTCATACACAAGCAAAATAATTGAACCATGCTCTTTCAAACTAAAAACAGTCAGTGGACTATGTTCTTCCTATTGACTTTAAGTGTTTCAAATATTTCTTCAATGATACATTCATATCTGTAGAACAATATGTGTCCACCCAAAATAATAATCTAATTTTGCACATTGGAAAAGTCAATAGTCCTGTAGCATTCCTCATTTCCAAGTTATCTACTTAATTTCACGTCAAAATTCATGTTCCCTGTTGAGAGGACTGAGTTAGCCAGACCAGGCAAACTCCATGACAGGCTGCAAACTGGCAATTTGGGAGACTACAACTAAGTATCTTTTCCCCAGAACTAAACAAGTCAGTTCCAGGAAAAATCGCCTCTCATGGGCAGCCAATCAAGAGCTATCAGGAGTTGCCCCATCACCTAGTCTGAGTCACCCATCATGGGCAGGCTATCCAGAGATGTCAGGAGCTGACCCATTACCTAGCCTTAGCCAAGTATATTTAATCCAAAGAAGTCTCCCAAATCCCCCAGAGCCTTAACCAATCAATCACAAGGCCATCCATAACCCTGGAGATAGAAACAACCAATCAAGGTAAAGAGAGATCAAATTCATTCACTCCTTCACTAATAGACTTTAAATTAACATTGCATGCACACACCTCTCTCTTCCATCCTGACATATGGTAGACACCTGTGCCCTGGTTCTTTGCAGAATAAAGGCTCTTTGCTGTTATATACTCGGAGTCAGGAGAATCATTCTTTGGCAAATCATAGACCCTTACATTTGGGGGTTCATCTGGGATTTGCTGAAGACATCTGACCAAAATATTTGAGTACCTTTTCTTTTTAAATCTGTAAGTCTAGGTGCCCGGTGTCTATTTCTTGTTTTATCAATAGTCACTTCTTTGTTTTCTTGTTTTGGTACAATCTGGAGACTCAGAAGCATATTCTGCCACCCAACCTGGGACTATGGAGGATTCTCCTGAACCCCATCTGGGAGAACGTGCTAGTTCTCATGTGATTTCTGGATTGGCTGTGGGTCTGTGGGTCTTCCATGCACAAGAAGAAAGAATATCTGAGATAACTTTTTCTTTCTGGTTATGCTTTCCTGGGATCAACATTCTGTGTCTGTCCATGAGCACTTATTCTGTGACTTTTGGTTTAGTGTACAAGTTCTTTTTTTCTGTCTCTGTGAATATTTTTCATGTTTTTGTTTTGTTTTCTTTGGTTTGGCCCTGTGTATAAGATTCTTAGATCTCTAAAATGGGATAGGCTCAGAGTACCCTACTAGGTTTGGTCCTAAATCCTTTCAAGGACATCCACCAAGTCTAAAAAAGACTCAGGTCTGGTTATTCATCCCAGCAAACATCTTTTGTAGGAATGAATGGCCCATTTTTAATGTACAATGGCCTGAGGAGGGAACTTTTTATCTCCCTACAACTTACAAGATGAAAGTTATTGTCTAAGAGGAGCAAGTGCCTTATATCATCACATGGCAGTACCTGGTAGAAAAGTCCCCTATTGAAACCCTTTTTGTGACCTGCCTTTTTGTAATAGACCCTGCTCTAATTCCTCTGAAGGAAGGTTGGCTTCTACTGCTGCCTAGCTTCTCTGAACCCAAGGAGGTTTTTAGACCACCTCCTTCTATCTCTGCTTCTGCCACCACTGACTCTGCCCAACTGGCACTGGCAGAAAAGGGAGCTGCCAATGACTCTCTTGACTCTCCTGATTTCACTTAGAGTCCACCTCACACTTGAGCTCATATTTCCCACAGAGCTGACTCTAGTATAACATTATCCCTTTGGTCTGCAGAATTCCCAGGGTATAGGGAAGACAGATTATGCCCTACGTACCATTTGCCAGTAATGACCTTTATCATTGGAAACTGCAACTCCCCTCCCTCCCCCCATTTTCAGAAAGAACCTCAGTTCTTATGGATCTAGATTCCATCATGCTGACTCACCAACTCACCTGATGACTGTCAGCTATGGCTCCAGGACTTCTTCACAATCGAGAAAAGTAAGAATCCTGATAGATACCTGAAAATTGATTCTGAGAAGGAATGGGATGTCCACCCAAATCCAGGCAGATATTGACAGTTTTCTTTGACCCAATCAAACACTACTGGATGTAGGGAGAGGCTCTGGTTCTACTGCCAGAGTCTGATGAGAGACCCCGAGAAGCTGCTACACTGCCCAAAAATTTATTTAAGGATAGCCAGGTGATGCAGGTAAAGAAGGAGAGCCCTAGAGAATATCTACAAAGGCATTGAAGGTTAAAGGCATACACTGCCTTTGACCTAGAAGCAAGAAAAAGTCAGTCAGCAGTGAATATAGCTTATGTTAACCAAAATGAGCCTGATATATATCAGGGATGTTTTTGCTGATCAGAAACGGACTTAGTTAGTAGCTATAGCTGAGAAGCTTTTCAACAACTAGGAGATCCTTGAGGATCGAAAGACCAGAGGACCAGCAAAAGTGCTAATTGTCTCCACAACCTGCAGCTCTTTCAATGAAAGAAAGTTGAAAGATCTAGCTTACAGGAAAGGCAGATGTAAGTCACTTTCCATTAATAGGGAGACTTGTCCTCTATCCAAAAAGGATCAGCTGGAGAGGATCCAATATGCCTACTGCAAAAAAAAAAAAAAAAAAAAAAAAAAAAAGGCTGTTGGAAGCATAGATGTCCAACAAAATTTGTAGAGAGGGCCCAAAGACTTTGGAATTAGAAGAATTAGATGAATGGAGGCATTAGGGCTCAAGCTCCCTTCATGGGCCCTGGGTAACCCTAAAGGTGAGTGTCCTCTCTCTGGCAGCAGGTCTAGGCAAGAGGACAGAACCCAGTCCAGCATAGGTCTTTTCTTCCGCGGTTGAACAGGATGGTGAGTGTCACGGCCTAAAACAAACATACCTGGGCTGGGAGTCTATCAAATCAGGAACTCATTTTGTTTATATAGAGTTGAGGAAGGAAGTGGGGAATTTTGGTGAGGTGAGCTGACATACGGGATGGGGAAGGTTGATGGAGGGTATGGGGTGACTGACAGGGCCAATAAAGTTAATCTTCATCAGTGGTAGCTAGGCCAAGGCAGGCTTAGGCAGGTTGTTCTGAGTCACTCCAATATGGAAGTGAATGAGACAGGTCTCTAAACTTGAGAAAAGGCTCAGGCTTCCTCACTAGGCCTCAGTATCTAGACAAATAAGGCACAAGAGTGGAGTAGTAACACATAGACGTTTTGGTGAACATGGGGCACAACATTCTGTTTTAAAACAACCACGGAAGCCATTGTTGAATGAAAACACATGGATACCAGGGGCAATGGGCACCAAGCCCTATCCATGTGTTTTCATTCATGTGTTTTCATCCACTTCTGTGATTACTAGCCCCTGGCATTGTCTCACAAGAGACAGCTATATCTGGGTCCTTTCAGCAAAATCTTGCTAGTGTATGCAATGGTGTCAGCGTTTGGAAGCTGATTATGGGATGGATCCCTGGATATGGCAGTCTTTAGATGGTCCATCCTTTCGTCACAGCTCCAAAATTTATCTCTGTAATACTTTCCATGGGTGTTTTGTTCCCAATTCTAAGAAGGGGCACAGTGTCCACACTTTGAGTTCTTCTTGAATTTCATGTGTTTAACAAATTGTATCTTATATCTTGGGTATCCTAAGTTTTTGGGCTAATATCCACTTATCAGTGAGTACATATTGTGTGATTTCCTTTGTGATTGTGTTACCTCACTCAGGATGATGCCTTCCAGGTCCATCAATTTGCCTAGGAATTTCATAAATTCATTCCTTTTAATAGCTGAGTAGTACTCCATTGTGTAGATGTACCACATTTTCTGTATCCATTCCTCTGTTGAGGGGCATCTGGGTTCTTTCCAGCTTCTGGCTCTTATAAATAAGGCTGCTATGAACATAGTGGAGCATGTGTCCTTATTACTGGTTGGAACATCTTCTGGATATATGCCCAGGAGAGGTATTGCTGGATTCTCTGATAATATTATGTCCAATTCTCTGAGGAACTGCCAAACTGATTTCCAGAGTGGTTGTACAACCTTGCAATCCCACCAACAATGAAGGAATGTCCCTCTTTCTCCACATCCTCGCCATCATCTGCTGTCACCTGAATTTTTTATCTTAACCATTCTGACTGGTGTGAGGTCGAATCTCAGGGTTGTTTTGATTTGCATTTCCCTGATGATTAAGGATGTTGAACATTTTTTCAGGTGCTTCTCTGCCATTCGGTATTCTTCAGGTAAGAATTCTTTGTTCCGTTATGAGCCCCATTTTTTAATGGGGTTATTTGATTTTCTGGTGTCCACCTTCTTGAGTTCTTTATATATATTGGATATTAGTCCCCTATCTGATTTAGGATAGGTAAAGATCCTTTCCCAATCTGTTGGTGGTCTTTTTGTCTTATTGACAGTGTCTTTTGCCTTACAGAAGCTTTGCAACTTTATGAGGTCCCGTTTATCGATTCTCAATCTTACAGCACAAGCCTTTGCTATTCTATTCAGGAATTTTTCCCCTGTACCCATATCTTCGAGGCTTTTCCCTACTTTATCCTCTATAAGTTTCAGTGTCTCTGGTTTTATGTGGAGTTCCTTAATCCACTTAGATTTGACCTTAGTACAAGGAGTTAGGAATGGATCAATTCGCATTCTTCTACATGATAACCACCAGTTGTGCCAGCACCATTTGTTGAAAATGCTGTCTTTTTTCCACTGGATGGTTTTAGCTCCCTTGTGGAAGATCAAGTGACCATACGTTTGTGGGTTCATCTCAGGGTCTTCAAGTCTGTTCCATTGCTCTACTTGTCTGTTGTTATACCAGAACCATGCAGTTTTTATCACAATTGCTCTGTAGTACAGCTTTAGGTCAGGCATGGTGATTCCACCAGAGGTTCTTTTATCCTTGAGAAGAGTTTTTGCTATCCTAGGTTTTTTGTTGTTCCAGATGAACTTGCAGATTGCCCTTTCTAATTCCTTGAAGAATTGAGTTGGAATTTTGATGGGGATTGCATTGAATCTGTAGATTGCTTTTGGCAAGATAGCCATTTTTACAATGTTGATCCTGCCAATCCAAGAGCATGGGAGGTCTTTCCATCTTCTGAGATCTTTTTTAATTTCTTTCTTCAGAGACTTGAAGTTCTTGTCATACAGATCTTTCACTTCCTTAGTTAGAGCCACGCCAAGGTATTTTATATTGTTTGTGACTATTGAGAAGGGTGTTGTTTCCCTAATTTCTTTCTCAGCCTGTTTATCCTTTGTGTACAAAAAGGCCATTGACTTGCTTGAGTTAATTTTATATCCAGCTACTTCATTGAAGCTGTTTATCAGGCTTAGGAGTTCTCTGGTGGAATTTTTAGGGTCACTTATGTATACTATCATATCATCTGCAAAGAGTGATATTTTGACTTCTTCTTTTCGAATTTGTATCCCCTTGATCTCCTTTTGTTGTCTAATTGCTCTGGCTAAGATTTCAAGTACAATGTTGAATAGGTAGGGAGAGAGTGGACAGCCTTGTCTAGTCCCTGATTTTAGTGGGATTTCTTCCAGCTTCTCACCATTTACTTTGATGTTGGCTACTGGTTTGCTGTAGATTGCTTTTATCATGTTTAGGTATGGGCCTTGAATTCCTGATATTTCCAAGACTTTTATCAAAAATGGGTGTTGGATCATGTCAAATGCTTTCTCCTCATCTAACGAGATGATCATGTAGTTTTTATTTTTGAGTTTGTTTATATACTGGATTACATTGATGGATTTCCGTATATTGAACCATCCTTGCATCCCTTGGATGAAACCTACTTGTACAGGATGGATGATTGTTTTGATGTGTTCTTGGATTCGATTAGTGAGAATTTTATTGAGGATTTTTGCATTGATATTCATAAGGAAAATTGGTCTAAAGTTCTCTATCTTTGTTGGATCTTTTTGTGGTTTAGGTATCAGAGTAATTGTGGCTTCATAGAATGAGTTGGGTAGAGTACATTCTGTTTCTATTTTGTGGAATAGTTTGTGAAGAACTGGGATTAGATCTTCTTTGAAGGTCTGATAGACTCTGCACTAAACCCATCTGGTTCTGGGCTTTTTTTGGTTGGGAGAGTATTAATGACTGCTTCTATTTCTTTATGGGATATGGGACTATTTAGATCATTAACCTGATCTTGATTTAACTTTGGTACCTGGTATATGTCTAGAAAGTTGCCCATTTCATCTAGGTTCTCCAGTTTTGAGTATAGCCTTTTGTAGAAGGATCTCATGGTGTTTTGGATTTCTTCAGGATCTGTTGTTATATCTCCTTTTTTATTTCTGAATTTGTTAATTAGAATACTTTCCCTATGCCCTCTAGTGAGTCTGGCTAAGGGTTTATCTATCTTGTTGATTTTCTCAAAGAACCAGCTCCTCGATTGGTTGATTCTTTGAATAGTTCTTGTTTCCACTTGGTTGATTTCACCCCTGAGTTTGATTATTTCCTGCCGTCTACTCCTCTTGGGTGAATTTGCTTCCTTTTGTTCTAGAGCTTTTAGGTGTGTTGTCAAGCTGCTAATGTGTGCTCTCTCTAGTTTCTTTTTGGAGGCACTCAGAGCTATGAGTTTTCCTCTTAGAAATGCTTTCATTGCGTCCCATAAGTTTGGGTATGTTGTGGCTTAATTTTCATTAAACTCCAAAAAGTCCTTAATTTCTTTCTTTATTCCTTCCTTGACCAAGTTATCATTGAGAAGAGTATTGTTTAGTTTCCACGTGTGTGTTGGCTTTCTATTATTTATTTTGTTATTGAAGATCAACCTTAGTCCATGGTGATCTGATAGGATGCATGGGACAATTTCAATATTTTTGTATCTGTTGAGGCTTGTTTTGTGACCAATTATGTGGTCCTTTTTGGAGAAGGTACCGTGAGGTGCTGAGAAGAAGGTATATCCTTTTTTTTTTTTAGGATAAAATATTGTGTAGATATCTGTCAGATCCATTTGTTTCATAACCTCTGTTAGTTTCATTGTGTCTCTTTTTAATTTCTGCTTCCATGATCTGTCTATTGGTGAAAGTGGTATGTTGAAGTCTCCCACTATTATTGTGTGAGGTGCAATGTGTGCTTTGAGTTTTACCAAAGTATCTTTAATGAATGTGGCTGCTCTTGTATTTGGAGCATAGATATTCAGAATTGATAGCTCTTCTGGGGGGATTTTACCTTTGATGAGTATGAAGTGCACTTCCTTTTCTTTTTTGATGACTTTTGTTTGGAAGTCGATTTTATAAGATATTAGGATGGCTACTCCAGCTTGTTTCTTCCTACCATTGGTTGGAAAATTGTTTTCTAGCCTTTCATTCTGAGGTAGTGTCTATCTTTTTCTCCGAAATGAGTTTCCTGTAAGCAGCAAAATGTTGGGTCCTGTTTGGGTAGCCAGTCTATTAGTCTATGTCTTTTTATTGGGAAGTTGAGTCCATTGATATTAAGAGATATTAGGGAGAAGTATTTGTTGCTTCCTTTTATTTTTGTTGTTAAAGTTGTCATTCTGTTCTTGTGGCAGTCTTCTTTTAGGTTTGTTAAGGGATTACCTTCTTGCTTTTTCTAGGACGTGGTTTCTGTCTTTGTATTGTTTTTTTTTTTTTTTCTGTTATTATCCTTTGAAGGGCTGGATTTGTGGAAAGATAATGTGTGAAATTGGTTTTGTCGTGGAATCCTTTGGTTTCTCCATTTATGGTAATTGAGAGTTTGGCTGCGTATAGTAGCCTGGGCTGGAATTTGTGTTCTCTTAGTTTCTGTATAACATCTGCCCAGGCCCTTCTGGCTTTCATAGTCTCTGGTGACAAATCTGGTGTAATTCTGATAGGCTTGCCTTTATATGTTACTTGACCTTTTTCCCTTATTGCTTTTAGTATTCTATCTTAAGTATTCTTTTTTTTTTAAGATTTATTTATTTATTATATGTTAGTACACTGTAGCTGTCTTCAGACACTCCAGAAGAGGGCATCAGATTTCGTTAGGGATGGTTATGAGCCACCATGTGGTTGCTGGGATTTGAACTCGGGACCTTCGGAAGAGCAGTCGGCACTCTTAACCACTGAGCCATCTCGACAGCCCTAGTATTCTATCTTTATTTAGTGCATTCGTTGTTCTGATTATTATGTGTGGGGAGAAATTTATTTTCTGGTCCAGTCTATTTGGAGTTCTGTAGGCTTCTTGTATGTTCATGGTCATCTCTTTCTTTAGGTTTGGGAAGTTTTCTTCTATGAATTTGTGGAAAAAATTTGCCGGTCCTTTGAGTTGGAAATCTTCATTCTCATCTACTCCTATTATCCGTAGGATTGGTCTTCTCATTGTGTCCTGGATTTCCTGGATGTTTTGAGTTAGGATCTTTTTGGATTTTGTATTTTCTTTGATTGTTGTGCCGATGTTCTCTATGGAGTCTTCTGCACCTGAGATTTTCTCTTCCATCTCTTGTATTCTGTTGCTGATGCTCGGATCTATGGTTCCAGATTTCTTTCCTAGGGTTTCTATCTCCAGTGTTGCCTCAATTTGGGTTTTCTTTATTGTGTCTACTTCCCTTTTTAGGTCTTGGATGGTTTTATTCAATTCCATCACCTGTTTGGTCTGGTTTTCCTGCAATTCTTTAAGGGATTTTTATGCTTCCTCTTTAATGTCTTCTACCTGTTTAGCAGTGTTCTCCTGTATTTCTTTAAGTGTGTTATTAAGTCCTTTTTGATGTCCTCTACCATTATCATGAGATACGCTTTTAGATCCAGGTCTAGCTTTTCCGGTGTATTGGGGTGCCCTTGAATGGGCGAAGTGGGAGTGCTGGGTTCTGATGATGGTAAGTGGTCTTGGTTTCTGTTAGTAAGGTATTACATTTACCTTTCGCCATCTGGTAATCGCTGGAGTTAGTTGTTATAGTTGTCTCTATTTAGAGATTGGAGCAGACGCTGTGTTCCACTCACCAGAAGTCTTAAGATCCCTTGGGGGGTGTCCTGGGTAGCTGGCGGGTGTCAGCAGACTCTGCGCCCTAGCTATCCCGGTGCTGGTCGAACCGGAAGGGGCTTGTGCCCCTACACAGGCCGGTTTTCTGCTTCCCTAACTAATGCAGTCTCAGGTCCCGTGGGATTGGATTGGAGTAGAGGCTGTGTTCCACTCACCAGAAGTCTTAAGATCCCATGGCAGGTGTCCTGGTTAGCTGGCGGGTGTCAGCTGACTCTTTGCCCTAGCTACTCTGGTGCTAGTCAGACTGGAAGGGGCTTGTGCCCCTACTCAGGCCGGTTTTCTGCTTCCCTAACTAATGCAGTCTCAGGTCCCGTGGGATTGGATTGGAGTAGAGGCTGTGTTCCACTCACCAGAAGTCTTAAGATCCCATGGCAGGTGTCCTGGTTAGCTGGCGGGTGTCAGCTGACTCTTTGCCCTAGCTACTCTGGTGCTAGTCAGACTGGAAGGGGCTTGTGCCCCTACTCAGGCCGGTTTTCTGCTTCCCTAACTAATGCAGTCTCAGGTCCCGCGGTATTGGATTGGAGCAGAGGCTGTGTTCCACTCACCAGAAGTCTTAAGTTCCCATGGCAGGTGTCCTGGGTAGCTGGCCGGTGTCAGCTGACTCTGCACCCTAGCTACCCTGGTGCTGGTCGGACCGGAAGGGTATTCTGGCTTTTTAAAGAACAGATATATTACAAGAATGTGTTTTTATTTTATACCAGATGTAAGGAAGCAGAACTGCTTTTAGAATATTCTCAGTGTCTGACCATGATTTTCCTAGATTTAAGCAATGAATTGAGGGGGGAGAGATGGGGATAAAGGGCGGGAAATAGAAACACACACACACACACACACACACACACAATAGTAGACAGCAGACAGCAGCTACACTTGTTGAGGCTAAAAGAGCCAGCCTAGTACAGGTTTCACATTCAATATATTAAGTTTTCCTTATTTTTTTTTTTTTTTTTTTTTTTTTTACATTTCAACAGCAGTTTACAATTTGATGACTTTAATTAAGGACAGGAGATATCTAGTCTAGATATTTAGGCAGATGGGAGTTACACTGTAAAGATATTTCCAGAAGTATTTCATAAGTATATC